>NC_088399.1:27793519-27963519 GCF_034236695.1 Oncorhynchus nerka
TAATGGTTGCGTTATTTTGTCTAGACCTCTGCTCTGACCCCGTAAATAGGGATATACAGTATGTAATGCACATAGTCCCAGCTTCAGACTCTGTAGAATGCTTTTACACAGAACTCCCCAATCAGTCATTCAAAGGTGATTATGGCAGAGCACTTACTGTAGTGACTGATGTGGATGTTCTTTGGCACTTCGGTTTTAAGGACACTTGATATCCAACAAACCATTGAAAGTGTCTTTGGTAAGTTGGGAGGCACATGGATATAGGACACATGTACTATATCATACAATCATCTTTGGAACATGGTTGTTAAAGTTGTTAAATGTTGTGTGACACATGATGCTACTTTATCAGCTTGTCTAGCTAAGCATCTACTGTGGACTGCATCTATATAATGCCCCAACAGTGAAACCATAGCCTCAGATAATAACTTGAATGCTCTTATTTAGAACAAGCAGCTTTGTGGTAGAATGTCACCTTCCCATATGGTAAATATCAGAGAAAGACATTTTCAAAATCAATGTACACCTTTGAACCCTTGATTGCCGTCACCAACGTCTTGGACTATTTCATTTCCTATGCTCTAAAAAACTCTTTACATTATATGCTGGGTTGTGACCCACACAGTAGCAGCAGTAGTAGGTGTACTGTAGACTACGTGTCTCTTTACTGTTCCCCTAACAAGATACGTCAACATGTTAATGGTCTCAGTGCTTGTTTTGACAGCTAGGGGCTGAATACTAACGATGATGTCAAGTTTTTCCAGGATTCCCGAGCTCTGTGTAATAGGACTTACTTTGAACAGGCACGAGGATGGAGGATTAGAGTGTTTCGGCTCTCTTCCCAGACGTTTCCCGGGTGTTTGAAAGATTGTGGCTGGTGAGGAATCGTAACATTGATTTTAAAGTGCCTTTAATGAAAATAAAATGGGGATTTGTCAGAATGACCCACAGCCTGTCTAGCTGGTAAGGAATGTTGATGAGCAAAACCTTTCCGATAAATAGACCTAAGGGGTTGCAGTTGTTCATTCACAACCCTCCATGTCAATGTCTTACAATGGCAACGTCTTTGTTAACTGCCTCTCATTCGGAAAGTAGTGACTTGTTAAGTTACAGTTAAAATGTATTAAATAGATTTTCCCTCATCAATCTACACACTATACCCCATAATGACAAAGCAAAAATGTTTTTTTAATACATTTTTGCAAATTTATAATAGCCCCCCCGGAAATAACACATTTACATAAGTATTCAGACCCTTTCCTCAGTACTTTTAAAAACAAAATTATTTTATTTATTTCACCTTTATTTAACCAGGTAAGCAAGTTGAGAACAAGTTCTCATTTACAATTGCGACCTGGCCAAGATAAAGCAAAGCAGTTCGACACATACAACGACACAGAGTTACACATGGAGTAAAACAAACATACAGTCAATAATACAGTATAAACAAGTCTATATACAATGTGAGCAAATGAGGTGAGAAGGGAGGTAAAGGCAAAAAAGGCCATGGTGGCAAAGTAAATACAATATAGCAAGTAAAACACTGGAATGGTAGTTTTGCAATGGAAGAATGTGCAAAGTAGAAATAAAAATAATGGGGTGCAAAGGAGCAAAATAAATAAATAAATTAAATACAGTTGGGAAAGAGGTAGTTGTTTGGGCTAAATTATAGGTGGGCTATGTACAGGTGCAGTAATCTGTAAGATGCTCTGACAGTTGGTGCTTAAAGCTAGTGAGGAGATAAGTGTTTCCAATTTAAGAGATTTTTGTAGTTCGTTCCAGTCATTGGCAGCAGAGAACTGGAAGGAGGCGGCCAAAGAAAGAATTGGTTTTGGGGGTGACTAGAGAGATATACCTGCTGGAGCGTGTGCTACAGGTGGGAGATGCTATGGTGACCAGCGAGCTGAGATAAGGGGGGACTTTACCTAGCAGGGTCTTGTAGATGACATGGAGCCAGTGGGTTTGGCGACGAGTATGAAGCGAGGCCAGCCAACGAGAGCGTACAGGTCGCAATGGTGGGTAGTATATGGGGCTTTGGTGACAAAACGGATAGCACTGTGATAGACTGCATCCAATTTGTTGAGTAGGGTATTGGAGGCTATTTTGTAAATGACATCGCCAAAGTCGAGGATTGGTAGGATGGTCAATTTTACAAGGGTATGTTTGGCAGCATGGGTGAAGGATGCTTTGTTGCGAAATAGGAAGCCAATTCTAGATTTAACTTTGGATTGGAGATGTTTGATATGGGTCTGGAAGGAGAGTTTACAGTCTAACCAGACACCTAAGTATTTGTAGTTGTCCACGTATTCTAAGTCAGAGCCGTCCAGAGTAGTGATGTTGTACAGGCGGGTAGGTGCAGGTAGCGATCGGTTGAAGAGCATGCATTTAGTTTTACTTGTATTTAAGAGCAATTGGAGGCCACGGAAGGAGAGTTGTATGGCATTGAAGCTTGCCTGGAGGGTTGTTAACACAGTGTCCAAAGAAGGGCCGGAAGTATACAGAATTTTTGAAGCACCTTTGGCAGTGATTACGGCTTTGATCTTCTTGGGTATGACTATACAAGCTTGGCACACCTGTATTTGGCGAGTTTCTCTCATCCTTCTCCGCAGATTCTCTCAAGCTTTGTCAGGTTGGTTGGGGAGCGTCTCTTCACATCTAGAAGCCACTCCTGCGTTGTCTTGGCTGAGTGCTTAGGGTCATTGTCCTGTTGGAAGGTGAACCTTCACCCGAGTCTGAGGTCCTGAGCGCTGTGGAGCAGGATCTCTCTGTACTTTGCCCCGTTCATCTTACCCTTGATCCTGACTAATCTCCCAGTCCCTGCCGCTGAAAAACATCCCCACAGCATGATGCTGCCACCACCATGGTTCACCATAGGGATGGTGCCAGGTTGCCTCCAGTTTCTCATGGTTTGAATCCTTTAGGTGCCTTTTGGCAAACTCCAAGCTGGCTGTCATGTGCATTTTACTGAGGAGTGGCTTCCGTCTGGCCACTCTACCATAATAGCCTGAGTGGTGGAGTACTGCAGAGATGGTTGTCCTTCTGGAAGGTTCTCCTATCTCCACAGAGGAACTCTGGAGCTCTGTCAGAGTGACCATCGCTGACCAAGGCCCCTTCTCCCCGATTGCTCTAGGAAGTGTCTTGGTGGTTACAAACTTCTTCCATTTAAGAATGATGGAGGCCACTGTGTTCTTGGGGACCCTTAAATGCTGCAGAAATGTTATGGTACTCTTCCCCAGATCTGTGCCTTGACACAATCCTGTCTCGGAACGCTACAGACAATTCCTTCGACCTCATGGATTGGTTTTTGCTCTGACATGCACTGTCAACTGTGAGACCTTTTACAGACAGGTGTGTGCCTTTCCATATCATGTCCAATCAATTGAATTTCCCACAGGTGGACTCCAATCAAGTTGTAGAAATATCTCAAGGATGATCAATGGAAACAGGATGCACCTGAGCTCAATTTTGAGTCTCATAGCAAAGGGTCTGAATATTTATGTAAATAAGGTATTTATGTTTTCGCTTTGTCATTATGAGGGTATTGATGATGATTTTTTTGTATTTAAACAATTTTAGAATAAGGCTGTAATGTAACAAAATGTGGAAAAAGTCAAGGGTTCTGAATACTTTCTAAATGCACTGTATATACTTCAGAAAAACTTAAATAATTTACCTGTGAGAGGAGTCTAGAGTAGTAGTAGTAGGAGAAGTGTTTCTTCATTCAAACTATACAAAACTGCATGATGTTTAGTTGCTAGCGGTACTAGTTAAAGTAGGTTTTTACAGTACACTCTTAGAAAAAAGGTGCCATCTAGAACCTAAAAGGGTAGGATAGGATAACCTTTTTGAAGAACCTTTCTTGGTTCCAGGTAGATCTATTTTGGGTTCCATGTAAAACCATATCCACAGAGGGTTCTACATTCACCCTTTTGGGTGAATTTACTTTACCTTTGAGAGCTAGTGTGTAAATAGGGCTGTTCTATTGAGTCCTATGATTATCTTTACCTACTGTATGAAAAAACTCCCACGGTTAGTTTCCAAGAAAACTATGGTTACTCCAAAACTAAATGTGGAAATCTTGAAAATGTATTGGCAGATGTCGCAAAAGACAAGAGAAGTCACATTCCATTTGTAAAATTGCTGTCTATCAGCTAATAAATGACTTAGATCATATTAAATAGTTGTTTTCCCAATATGTACATGGTTTATTGTCACGCTCTGATCTGTTCCACCTGTCTTTGTGATTGTCTCCACCCCCCTCCAGGTGTCGCCCATCTTCCCCAGTATCCCCTGTGTATTTATACCTGTGTTCTTTGTTTGTCTGTGCCAGTTTGTTTTGTTCGTAGAACTTACCAGTGTTTGTTTCCCTGCTACTGCCTGTTTATTGCTCCTGTTTTCCAGACGTTCCCAGTTTTGACCCCTGCCTTCCCTGACCCTGAGACTGCCTGCCATTCTAGACCCTTACACCCTTTCTGGATTACTGACCCCTGCCTGCCTTGACCTGTCAATTGCCTGCCCCTGTGGTTGTAATAAACTCTTGTTACTTCTACACCTTCTGCATCTGGGTCATACCTTTAAATGTGATAGTTTATGGCACATAGTAAACTGCAATCCATGGGGTGTCTACTCCAAGAATGTTGAGTTGGCTCCAGTCAGCACTTATACAAATATGTAATCATTCTGTCATATATTTACTTGAGATGTCGTAGCCGAATGCTCAGATTTTTAAACAGAGTAATTGAGGTGCGTGTATTGCTTGACTCTCGCCATGACGTTCCTGTTTTCTGAGGTTTGTTGGTATCAATCATGTCACCGACTGGAATGAACACTCACGTAGACCCTGACTGCAGCCTGATTTCACACCCCTCCTGTTCAGTGGGAACTCTGATCCAGTAACCATGCAGAACTGGGACAGGAAGTTGTGTGCATATTGAGGGGAATGCAGTTCATGGGCATATCTCAAATCAATCAACCCATCAATCCATCCATCAATCGCTCAATCAAATAAAACCAATTCTATAAATCTGAATATGATCAAATAACTTTATCTGAATATGATCAAATAACTTTTGTTGCTAAGAAATTGAGATGGGAAGACAGTGGGTTTGTAGCTAAAGTCGCTGGGTGAGATTCGTACCTTAGCTCAGAGTTGGCTTCCCTACCCAGGACCAGACTCTGGCTCATTGGCAGTTTTATAATATTGACTTCGGCTCATTGGCAATTTCATGATATTTGTTGTGTAACAACAGTCATTATCCATAATTTATTCACAGTCACACCGGCAGGATTTTAGAGCAGAAATTAACACTGTTTTGTCTTTTCACTTTGTAGATGAGCATTGGGGTTTGGACAGTGCTTCTGGTTTCCCAGCCAAATTCCCATGCTTCATTTCAGAATATTATCGTTCACATCTAAGAGTTGCCAGGTCTTCTGCACCCAATCACCATAAAACACTGGCTTTCCTGTACGGAGTACATGTACACTAAGCACGACTAGCGGAGAAGCAGTATGTCACATTAAGGAGAAGTACACAGTTCTGAAACTTCACTCAGGGGGTAGAAACAGGGCTACGAGGTGACTTCATGGTAAATGGGAAAAAGCAGTAAACAGCGTCACACTTCCAATGTAGTGATGCTTCAACACTATGAATTTTACAGGAGCTGTGATTTCCCAGGGCTGAATGAATGTAAAAGGCCCCTGGTTTGTTTCCAGCCGCAGGGCCTTGCGAGCCCGTTTTACCGCCAGTGGAATGGCAAAACAAGGGATTAGTTGCTAGGCATATCATGAAAGATGTTATTGTTCTGATCAGGGCAGTGAAATGCCTGGACTGAGGTGATGCCAGTTTGAAATGAAGGGTTGCATTTCTCTTCTACCGTCTCTCAGGACCGCTGTTGAGTACAAGTTCAGGGATTACCAAATATAGTATATCATACCTTCATGTCCTTTTACCTGTTTGTTATTTAATGATATGGTTTCTAAGCAATAGATTCATTCCCCTAAGGGTATTATTCAATTTGATGTTGCGACAGGATGTAGTCAGGGTTGGATAGGTTACTTTCTAAATGTAATCTGTTACAGTTACTAGTTACCTGTCCAAAATTGTAATCATGAGCTGAGTGCTGGGTGGGCATTCTATGTTGTGTGTCTGCTTTGTCTATTTCTATGTTTGGCCTGATATGGTTCTCAATCAGAGGCAGGTGTTAGTCGTAGAAAGAAAGCTGTTGGTTTGGCATAGTATGCACGGCATTCCAGTGCCAGCACCACGCATCAGGCCTACAGTGCGTCCCGCCTGTCCAGCGCTGCCGGAGACTTCCTCCTCTCCAGCGCAGCCAGAGTCTCAAGCCTGTCCGGCGCTGTCAGAGCTACCGCCCCTCATGCCAGAGGCGCCAGAGCCCCTCATTCCAGAGGCACCAGTGCTCCTCAGTCCAGCGCTGCCAGAGCCTTTTTCTCCAGTCTGCCCTGCGCCGTCTGAGCTACCAGTCTGTCCAGCGCCGCCAGTGCCGCCAGTCTGCCCAGCGCCGTCTGAGCTACCCGTCTGCCCAGCGCCGCCAGTGCCGCCAGTCTGCCCAGTGCCGCCAGTGCCGCCAGTCTGCCCAGCGCCGCCAGTGCTGCCAGTCTGCCCAGCGCCGCCAGTGCCGCCAGTCTGCCCAGCGCCGTCTGAGCTACCAGTCTGCCCAGCGCCGTCTGAGCCACCAGTCTGCCCAGCGCCGCCAGTGCCGCCAGTCTGCCCAGCGCCGCCAGAGTCTGCCAGGATCTGCCAGTCTGCCAGGATCTGCCAGTCGGCCAGGATCTGCCAGTCGGCCAGGATCTGCCAGTCGGCCTGGATCTGCCAGTCGGCCAGGATCTGCCAGTCGGCCAGGATCCGCCAGTCAGCCAGGATCTGCCAGTCAGACAGGATCAGTTAGATCCGCCATTCAGCTAGGATCCGCCAGTCTGCCAGGATCCGCCAGAAGTGCCAGTCAGCCAGGATCCGCCAGAAGTGCCAGTCAGCCAGGATCCGCCAGAACTGCCAGTCGGCCAGGATCCGCCAGTCGGCCAGGGTCGGCCAGGATCCGCCAGTCGGCCAGGATCCGCCAGTCGGCCAGGATCCGCCAGTCTGCCAGGATCAGTTAGATCCGCCATTCAGCCAGGATCCGCCAGTCTGCCAGGATCCACCAGTCAGTCAGGATCCGCCAGAAGTGCCAGTCAGCCAGGATCCGCCAGAAGTGCCAGTCAGCCAGGATCTGCCAGAACTGCCAGTCGGCCAGGATCCGCCAGTCGGCCAGGATCCGCCGGTCTGCCAGGATCCGCCGGTCTGCAGTGGGTTTGTAGCTAGTCGGCCAGGATCCGCCAGTCGGCCAGGATCAGTTAGATCCGCCATTCAGCCAGGATCCGCCAGTCGGCCAGGATCCGCCAGAACTGCCAGTCGGCCAGGATCTGCCAGTCAGCCAGGATCAGTTAGATCCGCCATTCAGCCAGGATCCGCCAGTCTGCCAGGATCCGCCAGTCTGCCAGGATCTGCCAGTCTGCCAGGATCCGCCAGTCAGTCAGGATCCGCCAGGATCTGCCGATCTGCCAGTTGGCCAGGATCCGCCAGAACTGCCAGTCGGGCCAGGATCTGCCAGTCAGCCAGGATCCGCCAGTCGGCCAGGATCCGCCAGAACTGCCAGTCGGCCAGGATCTGCCAGTCAGCCAGGATCAGTTAGATCCGCCATTCAGCCAGGATCCGCCAGTCTGCCAGGATCCGCCAGTCTGCCAGGATCTGCCAGTCTGCCAGGATCCGCCAGTCAGTCAGGATCCGCCAGGATCTGCCGATCTGCCAGTTGGCCAGGATCCGCCAGAACTGCCAGTCGGGCCAGGATCTGCCAGTCAGCCAGGATCCGCCAGTCGGCCAGGATCCGCCAGAACTGCCAGTCGGCCAGGATCTGCCAGTCAGCCAGGATCAGTTAGATCCGCCATTCAGCCAGGATCCGCCAGTCTGCCAGGATCCACCAGTCAGCCAGGATCCGCCAGAAGTGCCAGTCAGCCAGGATCTGCCAGATCCGCTAGTCAGCCAGGATCTGCCAGTCAGCCAGGATCTGCCAGTCAGCCAGGATCTGCCGGAACCACCAGCCAGCCAGGATCTGGTAGATCCATCAACCTGCCTGAGCTTCCCCTCGGTCCCGAGCTTCCCCTCGGTCCCGAGCTTCCCCTCGGTCCCGAGCTACCTCAGTCCAGTGGGGCCCGTTGTTAGGTTTCCTAGGCCAAGGTTAGCGGCGAGGGTCGCCACTCAAGGGACACTAAGGAGGTGGACTAAGACAATTATGGAGTGGGGTCCACGTCCAGCGCCAGAGCCACCACCGCGGACAGATGCCCACCCAGACCCTCCCCTATAGGTTTAGGTTGTGCGTTCGGAGTCCGCACCTTGGGGGGGGGGGGTTCTGTCACGTTCTGTCCATCGTTCGTATGTGTTTTCCTTGTTTTAGTGTTGGTCAGGACGTGAGCTGGGTGGGCATTCTATGTTGTGTGTCTGGTTTGTCTATTTCTATGTTTGGCCTGATATGGTTCTCAATCAGAGGCAGGTGTTAGTCATTGTCTCTGATTGGGAACCATATTTAGGTAGCCTGTTTTGTGTTTGGTTTTGTGGGTGATTGTTCCTGTCTCTGTGTTTGCAACAGATAGGACTGTTTAGGTTTTCACTTTTCTTGTTTTGTATAGTCTGTTCATGTATAGTCGTCTTTATTAAAAACATGAATAACCACCACGCTGCATTTTGGTCCGCCTCTCTTTCACCAGAAGAAAACCCTTACAAACATGTTTTTGCTTTCTACATCATTCCATATGTGTTATTTCATAGTATTGATGTCTTCAGTATTATTCTACAATGTAGAAAATAGCAAAAATGAAGAAAAACTCTTGAATGAGTAGGTGTGTCCAAACTTTTGACTAGTACTGTGTATATATATATAGACACACACTGTAAATGGACACATCTTCGAAAAGGGATGTAGCAACTAAAGATTGCCCCTTTAAATCTATCAAAAGTTTGCATGTTCGAAGATGTGTCCATTAGGCCTATGGATTTTCTTTTTTATCAACATGAATTAGATTGAGCAATAAAAGCCCCAATTTTATTCCGTAGGCTTGGCTCAACACTATGCAGCTGTTGCAAAAGCATATTTTTCATTGGCTGCACACTGGTTTCAAAAACAATGATTGATAGGCAGCTTAAACTTCTTGAATTCAACCATTATTGGGTTCAAATACACACTTAGACTTGTGAACAGCCATCTACAACAACCACAATCCGTACGGCGTAAATAGCTAAATGAGAGCAGCAGTGTGATCCACATCAATGCGCTAAGTAGATATCAATAATAAGTGATATATGTATGGCCGTAGACTACACCACTGCTGTCATCCTTACCTCCAAGCGTTTATTCAAGTTGGATAATCTTTGGATGCCGACTGCAGTCACACCATTGGAAGACAGCTTGGACTGTAGCCTACAAAAGCATAATCCTGCTCTTTTCCCGCAATCCATCAAACACATTTGGTGTGTCATAGTGGTCTCTGACTTGTGGTCAGACTCGCTCAGGTGGAACAAACTTAAACTTGCGCCTTTTTTCAATGCTGATTTGAATGTCATTGAGAAAACAGAAGTCTCAAAGATTTTTTTTCTCGCAAACATCCTTTCTGAATTTAAAAGTAATCCTTGAACTAATCATGTTGTTTTTAAAAGTATCTGTAATCTGATTACAATATTTTTGCTGGTAATGTAACGGATTACAGTTACCGTTTTTTGTAACCCTTTACATGTAATTGATTAAATGTAATCGGTTACTCCCCAACCCTGGATATGCGGTGATACACGAAGAGAAAAACAGAAGTATGAAATGATCACAATTGATAGAGGTCAGTTAATAAGGAGGCAACATGACAAATCCAAAGATGCAGTATCAGAGGAAATAGTATCTATTTTGTGATATCTAACATAAAACTGTACATATGAAACTCCCATCTTACTGTTCCAAGAAATATTTTGGCCCAAATCAAATTGAAAATAGTTTATGACAGAATTCCTCAAAACCTGAATTCCTCATTACATTTCAAATGAATACTGCCATAGTTTATCCTGCTTTATTCCATTGTGTCTTTCTACAATGACACAGTGAAATGTCAGGATATTTGCTAAACAGCAGAATCAAGTCATTCCCTGTCAATACATGATTAAACAGACAGGATACAGATACACCCCTTGTTTGCCCTCTCCCTTCTGCTTCTTAATGAACCACAGTCCCTAAACAGTAAACTACAGTGTTAACTGGTAACACTATTTACACTGAACAAAAATATAAACCCAACATGTAAAGTATTGGTCTCATGTTTCATGAGCTGAAATAAAAGATCCCAGAAATTTTCCAAACACACAAAAATATTATTTCTCTCAAATTTTTAGCACATATTTGTTTATATCTTTGTTAGTAAGCATATCAAGAAGCTTGTGCTGGGGACAATAAAAGGCCACTCTAAAATGTGCAGTTTTGTCACACAACATAATGCCACAGATATCTCAATTTCTGAGGGAGTATGCAATTGGCATGCTAACTGCAGGAATGTCCACCAGAGCTGTTGCCAGAGAATTTCATGTTCATTTCTCTATCATAAGCCGCCAATGTTGTTTTAGAGGATTTGTCAGTACGTCCAACCGGCCTCACAACCGCAGACCACAAGTAACCACGCCAGCCCAGGACCTCCACATCCAGCTTCATCACCTGAGGGATAATCTGAGACCAGCCATCCGGACAGACTTAACGCTTCACCACTATTAGCGGATGGCGGATTATGTAGCTCTTACCTGGCCTCAAATGAGGAGTAACAAGATGATACGTGTCCAGAAAACACCTCTCTTTCCCATGTGTTCAATCTGATCCGTTTCCATGTATCCAAACATGGTCCCACTTCATTGATATACACTGAGCGTACAAAACCCTAAGGACACCTGCTCTTCTGTAGCGGTCTTTATATGTACCACAGAAGACCCAAGAAATGAAGAGTGACACCACGGCTGTCTTTTTGGTCTTTTATGTAGATCTGCAATGATGTTATGAAAAGACAGGAATACATCAGTCTCCAATGCACCATCTGACAAGTTGTTGTTTCTCTCTTAGTGTTTGCTCAGACTGTACAACTGAATGCATTATCCACATTTAACCAAACCCCTCTGAATCAGAGAGGTGCAGGGGGCTGCCATAATCAATATCCACAGCACCAAGGGAACAGTGGGTTAACTGCCTTGCTCAAAACAATAGATTTTTACCTTGTCAGCTCGGGGATTCGATCCAGCAACCTTTCGGTTATTGGACCAACGCTCTAACCACTAGGCTACCTGCCGCCTGACGTAATCATATTCATACATAAAGCCATAACATATAGAATAAAATAGTCAACAATCTTCAATACAAAGACTGTATAATAGTAGTTCTTAGACAATAGAACCAAACCTACAATAATATTATGAAAAGACAAGACAGGAATACATCAGTCTCCAATGCACCATCTGACAAGTTATTCTATAGAGGAGCACGTAGAAAAGTAAAACACATACAGTTCAAGTCAGAAGTTTACATACACTTAGGTTGGAGTCATTAAAACTAGTTTTTCAACCACTCCACAAATGTCTTGTTAAACAAACTATAGCTTTGGCAAGTCGGTTAGGACATCAACTTTGTGCATGACAAGTAATTTTTCCAGCAATTGTTTACAGACAGATTATTTCACTTAAAATTTACTGTATCACATTCTCAGTGGGTCAGAAGTTTACATACACTAAATTGACTGTGCCTTTAAACAGCTTGGAAAATTCCAGAAAATTATGTCATGGCTTTAGAAGCTTCCAATAGGCTAATTTACATCATTTGAATCAATTGGACGTGTACCTGTGGATGTATTTCAAGGCCTACCTTCAAACTCAGTGCCTCTTTGCTTGACATCATGGGAAAATAAAACAAAATCAGCCAAGACCTCAGGAAGAAAATTGTAGACCTCCACACGTCTGGTTCATCCTTTGGAGCAATTTCCAAACATCTGAAGGTACCACGTTCATCTGTACAAACAATAGCACGCAGGTATAAACACCATGGGACCACGCAGCCGTCATACCACTCAGGACGGAGACGTCTTCTGTCTCCTAGAGATGAACGTGCTTTGGTGCGAAAAGTGCAAATCAATCCCAGAACAACAGCAAAGGACTTTGTGAAGATGCTGGAGGAAGCAGGTACAAAAGTATCTATATCCATGGTAAAACGAGTCCTATATCAACATAACCTGAAAGGCCACTCAGCAATGAAGAAGCCACTGCTCCAAAACCACCATAAAAAAGCCTGACTATGGTTTGCAACTGCACATGGGGACAAAGATTGTACTTTTTGGAGAAATGTCCTCTGGTCTGATGAAACAAAATAGTACTGTTTGGCCATAATGACCAAGGGTGAGGCTTGCAAGCCGAAGAACACCATCCCAACCGTGAAGCACGGGGTTGGCAGCATCATGTTGTGGGGGTGCTTTGCTGCAGGATGGACTGGTGCACTTCACAAAACAGATGGCATCATGAGGCGGGAAAAGTATGTGGATATATTGAAGCAACATCAAGACATCAGTCAGGAAGTTAAAGCTTGGTCACAAATGGGTCTTCCAAATGGACAATGATCCCAAGCATACTTCCAAAGTTGTGGCAAAATGGCTTAAGGACAACAAAGTCAAGGTATTGGAGTGGCCATCACAAAGCCCAGACCTCAATCCCATAGAAAATTTGTGGGCAGAACTGAAAAAGCTTGTGCGTACAAACCTGCCTGAGTTACACTAGCTCTGTCAAGAGGAATGGGCCAACATTCACCCAATTTATTGTGGGAAGCTTGTGGAAGACTACCTGAAACGTTTGATCCAAGTTAAATAATTTAAAGGTAATGCTACCAAATACTAATTGAGTGTATGTAAACTTCTGACCCACTGGGAATGTGATGAAAGAAATAAAAGCTGAAATAAATCATTCTCTCTACTATTATTCTGACATTTAACATTCTTAAAAGAAAGTGGTGATCCTAACTGACCTAAGACATGGAATTTATATTAGGATTAAATGTCAGGAAAAACTGAGATTAAATGTATTTGGCTAAGGTGTATGCAAACCTTCGACTAAGGTGTATGCAAATTTTCGACTAAGGTGTATGCACATTTTCGACTAAGGTGTATGTAAACTTTCGATATAACTTTCAGCTGTATCCTGTCTCACATCTCCTATACATTGCTAGGTGCTTTCAGTGCTGACAGTATTAAAATACAACAGCTCATGTACAAAAACACTGTAATACAAACAAGCTACAACGTGAAATCGCATTTAGAAAGCTAAAACTACATCGCCCACAATGCAATGCTAGCATACGTTGGCAGCTCAGCTAACTATCTGAACTTAATATTAAGAAGGTGTTCTTAATGTTTTGTACACTCAGTGTAGATCAAATGTTTTCTGTAATTCATCTGGCAGGTATAGTAGATCAGCAGTCTTTTCACTGCCAAGACGACCCTGTTCTTATAAGGCTACTGACCTTTAAGTATGCTGCTTCAGAGAGAGCGTTGTGTGTTTTATGGGGGACCTTGGACCAGGGAGCCATGTTCAACAACTTCCTGACAGGAAATGGGGACATCCAGGGTCCCCTTGGAAGACCTCACTTCCTCCCGAAGTTGTTCTTGGAATAAGAACAGAGACAGAGGAATGTTTTTACTCTGAGGTTTTATATATATATATATAATATATATTTGTGAGATTACCATCTGATATCAGGAGTGCGAGATGGTTTAGGCATGATAAGAGGATTTAAGTTCAGAATAGCTATCATCTTTAATTGAGAATTGGGATCAATGAATGAAATCAAAGTGGAAAGCCTGCAGGCCTGAATCCTAACTTGACAGTAAGTCAAATATCCCATGCAAACCACCCATTTGGCTTCAAGATTTACGCAAAAGTTGGAAAGTACATACATTAAACTCAAGTCAGGATTCAACCTGTATAGCGTAATGTACAAAATAAACTAAATGTTGTTTGAAAAAAAGAACTACTGTGTGTGCACCATGATTCCACCATCAGCCCAGCCAGTGTATGTCACAGACAAGATGCAACATTTACACTGTGACAATGGGATCATATTTATGTTGGGGAGCTGGTTTGAAGGCTGTTGTATTTTGTGATAACTGTAGATAGAGGCTTCCATCAAATCATGCATGGCTGATGATCGCTTTAATCTCAGCAATCACTGTTTACATCAAGATGAAGCAAAGAGGAATTCCCAAAAGATGTCTACAAATGTGGTAGTACATGTAATAACACCATTTGTTATGTTGATACTATATCATTCAAATGCTTACATGTAGGCTATTGCAAATGTAAGCACTATCATCTTCATGTGCTAAGTATTATTTAGATGCGTTGTACTCAGTCTGGACAGTCTATGTTGTTTTAGAGGATTTGTCAGTACGTCCAACCGGCCTCACAACCGCAGACCACAAGTAACCACGCCAGCCCAGGACCTCCACATCCAGCTTCATCACCCGAGGGATAATCTGAGACCAGCCATCCGGACAGCTGATGAAACTGTGGGTTTGCACAACTGAAGAATTTCTGCACAAACTGTCAGAAACCGTCTCAGGGAAGCTCATCTACGTGCTTGTAGTCCTCACCGGGGTCTTGACCTTTCTGCAGATCGGCTTTGTAACCAACTTTAGTGGGAAAATGCTCACCTTTGATGGCCATTGGTACGCTGGAGAAGTTAGCTCTTCATGGATGAATCCCTCGGTTCATCCCACAGCGCCAGTTCTGCTTACCAACAGTGGCTCACTAGGGTGAGCGGTTTGCTGATGTCAATGTTGTGAACAGAGTGCCCAATGGTGGCGGTGGGGTTGTGGTATGGGCTAGCATAAGCTACAGACAATGAACACAATTGTATTTTATTGATGGCAATTTCAATGCCCAGAGATACCGTGACCAGATCCTGAGGACCCCTGTCGTGCCATTCATCCACCAACCATCACCCCATGTTTCAGCATGATAATGCATGGCCCCATGTTGCAAGGATCTGTACACAATTCCTGGAAGCTGTCACAGTTCTTCCATGGCCTGCATACTCACCAGGCATGTCACCCACATTGATCATAATTGGGATAGAGACCTTTTCCATAATCCGAGGACTGACAACATGACACATCAAAACTGATTGTTCTAAAACTGATTGTTCTATCCTGCTCTTGTGAGCTTTTCATCACAAAGATATCTCTCTAGAAGAACATTCTAGACTTGCCTGAATTTTTTTTAGATTCTTTGTATGAGCCTTGAGTATATACACAACCAGCCAATTTCAATGGAAACGTCTTCTCGGATCAGATGAAGATTATCCCTTCTGTTCAGAGAGTCAAAACAGATACACTCAATGATCCAGAACATGAATCCACTTTTTACCCAGGATGAACGGACACATTCAAGATGGTAATCCTTCAATTTAAAAGATCCTTCAAATCTTTACAATTATGTCTCAATATTGCACAATAGAGAGCAATCCTTTGGTGCACACTTTGAGAGGTACAGTACTGCACAAAACCGCTGAGGCTTCAACAGTCATGTCATTAGCTGATACCTAAAACAGCATACCCGATGAGAAGTGTGTTGTTATGATCTGCTACCTTGGCGGCTGTAAAGTGACTTTAAAATCAAGCCTGTAGCCATCTTACCAGACTTAACGCTTCACCACTATTAGCGGATGGCGGATTATGTAGCTCTTACCTGGCCTCAAATGAGGAGTAACAAGATGATACGTGTCCAGAAATCACCTCTCTTTCCCATGTGTTCAATCTGATCCGTTTCCATGTATCCAAACATGGTCCCACTTCATTGATATACACTGAGCGTACAAAACCCTAAGGACACCTGCTCTTCTGTAGCGGTCTTTATATGTACCACAGAAGACCCAAGAAATGAAGAGTGACACCACGGCTGTCTTTTTGGTCTTTTATGTAGATCTGCAATGATGTTATGAAAAGACAGGAATACATCAGTCTCCAATGCACCATCTGACAAGTTGTTGTTTCTCTCTCAGTGTTTGCTCAGACTGTACAACTGAATGCATTATCCACATTTAACCAAACCCCTCTGAATCAGAGAGGTGCAGGGGGCTGCCATAATCAATATCCACAGCACCAAGGGAACAGTGGGTTAACTGCCTTGCTCAAAACAACAGATTTTTACCTTGTCAGCTCGGGGATTCGATCCAGCAACCTTTCAGTTATTGGCCCAACGCTCTAAACACTAGGCTACCTGCCGCCTGACATAATCATATTCATACATAAAGCCATAACATATAGAATAAAATAGTCAACAATCTTCAATACAAAGACTGTATAATAGTAGTTCTTAGACAATAGAACCAAACCTACAATAATATCATGAAACGACAAGACAGGAATACATCAGTCTCCAATGCACCATCTGACAAGTTATTCTATAGAGGAGCATGTAGAAAAGTAAAACACATATAGTTCAAGTCAGAAGTTTACATACACTTAGGTTGGAGTCATTAAAACTAGTTTTTTAACCACTCCACAAATTTCTTGTTAAACAAACTATAGCTTTGGCAAATCGGTTAGGACATCAACTGTGTGCATGACAAGTCATTTTTCCAGCAATTGTTTACAGACAGATTATTTCACTTATAATTCACTGTATCACATTCTCAGTGGGTCAGAAGTTTACATACACTAAATTGACTGTGCCTTTAAACAGCTTGGAAAATTCCAGAAAATGATGTCATGGCTTTAGAAGCTTCCAATAGGCTAATTGACATCATTTGAGTCAATTGGACGTGTACCTGTGGATGTATTTCAAGGCCTACCTTCAAACTCAGTGCCTCTTTGCTTGACATCATGGGAAAATAAAACAAAATCAGCCAAGACCTCAGGAAGAAAATTGTAGACCTCCACAAGTCTGGTTCATCCTTGGGAGCAATTTCCAAACATCTGAAGGTACCATGTTCATCTGTACAAACAATAGCACGCAGGTATAAACACCATGGGACCACGCAGCCGTCATACCACTCAGGACGGAGACGTCTTCTGTCTCCTAGAGATGAACGTGCTTTGGTGCGAAAAGTGCAAATCAATCCCAGAACAACAGCAAAGGACTTTGTGAAGATGCTGGAGGAAGCAGGTACAAAAGTATCTATATCCACGGTAAAACGAGTCCTATATCAACATAACCTGAAAGGCCACTCAGCAATAAAGAAGCCACTGCTCCAAAACCACCATAAAAAAGCCTGACTATGGTTTGCAACTGCACATGGGGACAAAGATTGTACTTTTTGGAGAAATGTCCTCTGGTCTGATGAAACAAAATAGTACTGTTTGGCCATAATGACCAAGGGTGAGGCTTGCAAGCCGAAGAACACCATCCCAACCGTGAAGCACGGGGTTGGCAGCATCATGTTGTGGGGGTGCTTTGCTGCAGGATGGACTGGTGCACTTCACAAAACAGATGGCATCATGAGGCGGGAAAATTATGTGGATATATTGAAGCAACATCAAGACATCAGTCAGGAAGTTAAAGCTTGGTCACAAATGGGTCTTCCAAATGGACAATGATCCCAAGCATACTTCCAAAGTTGTGGCAAAATGGCTTAAGGACAACAAAGTCAAGGTATTGGAGTGGCCATCACAAAGCCCAGACCTCAATCCCGTAGAAAATTTGTGGGCAGAACTGAAAAAGCTTGTGCGTACAAACCTGCCTGAGTTACACTAGCTCTGTCAAGAGGAATGGGCCAACATTCACCCAATTTATTGTGGGAAGCTTGTGGAAGGCTACCCGAAACGTTTGATCCAAGTTAAACAATTTAAAGGTAATACTACCAAATACTAATTGAGTGTATGTAAACTTCTGACCCACTGGGAATGTGATGAAAGAAATAAAGGCTGAAATAAATAATTCTCTCTACTATTATTCTGACATTTAACATTCTTAAAAGAAAGTGGTGATCCTAACTGACCTAAGACATGGAATTTATATTAGGATTAAATGTCAGGAAAAACTGAGATTAAATGTATTTGGCTAAGGTGTATGCAAACTTTCGACTAAGGTGTATGCAAACTTTCGACTAAGGTGTATGCACATTTTCGACTAAGGTGTATGTAAACTTTCGATACAACTTTCAGCTGTATCCTGTCTCACATCTCCTATACATTGCTAGGTGCTTTCAGTGCTGACAGTATTAAAATACAACAGCTCATGTACAAAAACACTGTAATACAAACAAGCTACAACGTGAAATCGCATTTAGAAAGCTAAAACTACATCGCCCACAATGCAATGCTAGCATACGTTGGCAGCTCAGCTAACTATCTGAACTTAATATTAAGAAGGTGTTCTTAATGTTTTGTACACTCAGTGTAGATCAAATGTTTTCTGTAATTCATCTGGCAGGTATAGTAGATCAGCAGTCTTTTCACTGCCAAGACGACCCTGTTCTTATAAGGCTTACTGACCTTTAAGTATGCTGCTTCAGAGAGAGCGTTGTGTGTTTTATGGGGGACCTTGGACCAGGGAGCCATGTTCAACAACTTCCTGACAGGAAATGGGGACATCCAGGGTCCCCTTGGAAGACCTCACTTCCTCCCGAAGTTGTTCTTGGAATAAGAACAGAGACAGAGGAATGTTTTTACTCTGAGGTTTTATATATATATATATATATGGTCTAGTTCCATATATATATATATTTGTGAGATTACCATCTGAAATCAGGAGTGCGAGATGGTTTAGGCATGATAAGAGGATGTAAGTTCAGAATAGCTATTATCTTTAATTGAGAATTGGGATCAATGAATGAAATCAAAGTGGAAAGCCTGCAGGCCTGAATCCTAACTTGACAGTAAGTCAAATATCCCATGCAAACCACCCATTGGCTTCAAGATTTACGCAAAAGTTGGAAAGTACATACATTAAACTCAAGTCAGGATTCAACCTGTATAGCGTAATGTACAAAATAAACTAAATGTTGTTTGAAAAAAATAACTACTGTGTGTGCACCATGATTCCACCATCAGCCCAGCCAGTGTATGTCACAGACATACTAAAGATGCAACATTTACACTGTGACCATGGGATCATATTTATGTTGGGGAGCTGGTTTGAAGGCTGTTGTATTTTGTGATAACTGTAGATAGAGGCTTCCATCAAATCATGCATGGCTGATGATCGCTTTAATCTCAGCAATCACTGTTTACATCAAGATGAAGCAAAGAGGAATTCCCAAAAGATGTCTACAAATGTGGTAGTACATGTAATAACACCATTTGTTATGTTGATACTATATAATTCAAATGCTTACATGTAGGCTATTGCAAATGTAAGCACTATCATCTTCATGTGCTAAGTATTATTTAGATGCTTTGTACTCAGTCTGGACAGTCTATGACCACTGCTGTGATACATTGTCTTCCTCTCAGTGGGACAGAGTTCTACAACAGGACACCCTGACTCCTACTCCTTATTATCTTGCCTATCCATCATGGTGGTCCTCCAGTTGGCCCAGACCGATGTCAATGAGCCCATTTCAGCTCGCTCTCGGTAGATAGCGATGATATCATAGCTTCCAGACTGGTGTGCTGATTCATTAACATGAGAAGGTTTGTTTTGGTCTAGTTCCACTGGGCTGATTACACACTGGTCTGGCCTTGTTTGGGGTTGTCCCTCGGGGTCTTTTGGGTTTACATCGGACAGAACATGTCATCTTTGTAGCCTGACATTATGCCTAATTCCCAATCAAACACCTACCCTCTCAGTTTGTGTCTTTTGGATAAATGTCAAAGGTCAGTGAGTTTGTGAGATCATGTTGCGCCCCTATCCATACTGACACATCTTAGAAGTCGGGGGAGATATTAGCAACACAGGGCTATGCTAGGTGGGCTTTTGCAATATTGGTAACAACATCCAAATGCTGGGCACAATGTTATCTCCTCCCAACGTCTTAACAACGTCTTCATCCTAATGTCTTCAACTCCTCTGGAACATATGGCACTGTCACCACTGAGGGTTAAAGTAGTTTTGCGATTTGCCAAGGAATGCTGTTTTGGAGAACCCCTGGAGAACTTTGTCTGCCTCTCCAGTGACCTCCCCACCTTGGAGAACGGATGCCGTGTGGACGGGTTCCCCTGGTAACCAAATATTGAAATCAGCAGTGCTAAAACATGGAAATTTGCCTGGAATCCCCTAGGAGCCATACTTCATGCGTTTCGGATGAACAAAGTCAAAAAACGTCTATGGACCAGTGGTGTCTCAACAAGGGAGGCAGAGAAATAACTTCTGATAGGATTTGCGGAATCAGGGAATACACTTAATCTAGGTATCTATGGTCTTAAAAACACACTGGGACTTTGTTTTATGATAAACACAGCTTAGATGGATAGCTACCATTATGCACACTTATGCACAGTAATTATGCATTGCTCCATCAACATTCATGATACAAAATCTGAAATGTGTGTGATAAGCAATAAATACTGTTCAGGAATTTGAACATTGGGATTCTGGTCAAAATACCAAAGGCACTGGTTTCATTACGGGACATGGTCTGTCAGATGTTGATGTTCTGCATGGTGTGAAACAGGAAGCATGTGAGCCAGGTTGTACAGGATAGATGAGACCCAAAAGTATTGAATGAAGTACCTCTTCTACAGTTTACATCAATGGCAGAAGGAGCAGTTGATGACAAGTCTTAATATATATTTTATTTCAATCATTCCCTACAGACTTATTCATTATCAAAAGCCCTGGGGAGAGTCTGTTAGGCACGGACTAAGTCTCAGACATGAAACAGTTTTATATATAGAAAGGGAAATCCTGTTTTTCATTTCAGGCTTGGATACGTGTTGGTATTGGCACTAGTTGAGGATTGCCCAATCGCTTTCCTCTTTCATGCGGTCGTAAATCAGCGAGCCAATGATTAGCTTTCCCTGGATGCCTCCGAGGCAGCCCTGTTAGAAACAGGATCAAAGAATCCCACGAAGCTGTCCATTTCAGTCTCTGACCTGGGAACCATTAAGAAAACCACCAATATTTACGACAAGTTATACACTGGCCATTATTGACATATATTTCAAACTTCTTCCTATCATAAAGATGAAAGTCTTTCTTCATTTGTGTTGTATTAAGGTTTTGGTTGGACTGTTGTGCAGCCTTGAAGTAACCTTGGGGGCTGGACGATGTAAAAACTCTAAATCATTTTGAGAGCTGTGGTCTGTGTTTGAGCGGGTGACGACTCCCACACTGTGATAATCGCTTTAGACGCATTTTAATACATGAAAGGATTCAGCCTGGCAATGTGGGAAAAGAGGTTTAAAATACTTTTGTATGTTTATTCAAACTCTAAAAATGTCTTCCTGCAAATAGAAATGAGTAGTAGTGAGCCAAAACGATCCAATGTGTCTTTCTCTGGACAGGTCAAGGAGAATTTGTGTGACTTCTGGTTAATTGGTTCCAGGCCTTTTGAGGATATGCTCTACTGTACTCAATTGACCCTTCACTAAGCCCCGCACCAGCCATCTGGGAAACCAATCGCAGCACTCCAATGGATAGCAACACGGTCGTAACTAGTTACTACAACCACAAAGTCATAAATCCTACTTATTTCTACAATTTCTCTTTTTAAAATCTAATTTTAAACCTAACCCTAATATTAACCACACTGCTAACCCTATGCCTAACCCTACGCTTAATTGAAGATCAAAAATAAAACATTTGTTTTCATGAATTTGTACACTATAGCTAAGTTTTACTTTGTGGCTATGGTAACTAGTGGAATCCTTGCAAAAGAGTGATGAGAAAGATCGTTTCGGAAATAATTTAGCCATTCATTATAGAGTTTTTTCATGTTAATTAATTTGTGACATTCCTGGATTACTCATTATATACATTTTATAAAGTCAGATTTAATCAACAAATACAATAGTCAGTTAAAAAATAATTAAGAGTAGTATATACTGTGTAAATACAGTACCTTCGGAAAGCATTCACACCCGTTGACTTTTTCCACATTTTGTTACTTTACAGCCTTATTCTAAAATGGATAAAATGAAAAGTGAAAACAAAGTGAAAACAGGTTTTTAGAAATGTTTGCTAATTTATTAAAAATTAAAAACAGAAATACCTTATTTACATAAGTATTCAGAGCCTTTGCTATGAAATTGAGCTCAGGTGCATCCTGTTTCCATTTATCATCCTTGAGATGTTTCTACAACTTGATTGGAGTCCATCTGTGGTAAATTCAATTGATTGGACATGAATTGGAAAGGCACACATCCGTCTATATATGGTCCCACAGTTGACAATGCATGTCAGAGAAAAAAACAAGCCATGAGGTTGAAGGAATTGTCTGTAAAGCTCGGAGACAGGATTGTGTCGAGGCACAGATCTGGGGAAGAGTACCAACATTTTTTTGCAGCATTGAAGGTCCTCAAGAACACAGTGGCCTCCATCATTCTTAAATGGAAGAAGTTTGGAATCACCAAGACTCTTCCTAGAGCTGGACACCCGGCCAAACTGAGCAATCGGGGGAGAAGAGCCTTGGTCAGAGAGGTGACCAAGAACCCAGTGGTCACTCTGACAGAGCTCAAGATTTCCTATGTGGAGATGGGAAAACCTTCCAGAATGACAGCCATCTCTGCAGCACTCTACCAATCAGGCCTTTATGGTAGAGTGGCCAGATGGAAGACACTCCTCAGTAAAAGGCACAGGACAGCCCTCTCGCTTGCAAAAAGGCACCTAAAGACTCTCAGACCATGAGAAAAAAAGATTCTCCGGTATGATGAAACCAAGATTGAACTCTTTGGCAACCTGGCAGCATCCTTACAGTGAACAATGCAGTCATGCTGTGGGGATGTTTTTCAGCAGTGAGGACTGGGAGACTAGTCAGGATTGAGGCAAAGATGAACGGATTCTTGATGAAAACCTGCTCCAAAGCCAGATAGACACAAATGTAAGGAGATAAGAATATGTACATAAAGATATATGAGTGAGTGATGGTACAGAGCGGCATAGGCAAGATACAGTAGATGGTATTGAGTGCAGTATATACATATGAGATGAGTATGTAAACAAAGTGGCATAGTTAAAGTGGCTAGTGATACATGTATTACATAAAGATGCAGTAGATGATATAGAGTACAGTATATACATATACATATGAGATGAATAATGTAGGGTATGTAAACATTATATTAGGTAGCATTGTTTAAAGCATTGTTTAATTGTCCGTTCCTTCTTCCACCTCTGAATGCCGTTACATAGTTACATGATTGTATAACTAGCAAAGGTGTTTTGAAGTTGAGGGTGCAGTATTTATGAAGTTTGGCAATGAGGCCGAAAACTAGCATAATTCCACTAGCCAGCTAGTTTAGCCGGCGGAAATGAGCTCAGGCCTAGTGGGCATGTGCTCGGCGCACATGCACACTTGGTTAATTCAGGAGGAAGATTGTAGTTTTTAATGTCCTGATATTAGGAACTGTCAGCGAAAAGTTTTTAATTAAACAATTCAGAGATTGAAACAAATAAATCTGATTACTTACATTTCAGGAGAGTGAATCGATATATACAATCCCCAAATCAGCTGTAACTGTCAATAGTAAAACAAAGCTTAAAACAATAATTGAGTGACCCCTGAATACAGAAAATGAATGGTGAAGTCTCTTCTGGACACGGTTGACTCCTCCTTACCACTCTACTGTCAGGACTTGACCAGCTCACATCTCAAAGAGCATGAAAGCCAGAGGAAAAAAACAATAGTTTTTTTTTCAAAATTAATTGTTTAAATCGCTAAATAATTTAACAGTGCACCAGGAATATTTGCTACAGTGATTCCTGAAATGCAGAAACTGTTGATGGAGTATATTTAGAATCCAAAATCATACTTTTGTTGCATTGTTTGCTAGCTCAGCTGGTTAGTTAGCTAGCTCCCCGTCTCATTGACCACCAAGCATTGCTAAAGCTAGCTAGCTAGCCACTTAATATGAAATGTATGTTAGCTAGCTAAGTTAGCCATGTTATGAATAGAACTCTCATCTGTTGTCAACATCAGGATACTATTTGAGAGCACTAGCTAGTTAGCTGCAAAAATGGTTAGTAGCTTTGACTGTATGCTGACAATGAATTCAGAGCCAGTGGCTAGCCATACTGCAACCAAAGATTTGTATAATTAAGATAGACCATAGCCTGTAATTTCCAACTGGAGCAAATTAATTATAGTGGGCAGAACAAGGAAGGAAGTGGGCAGAGCCAAGCACGAGCTAGCGAGAGCCTATCGGCACGTTCCACCATGTATTTGCATGTTTCCGTTAGGGAACGCCTACTCTGTGAAGTGCACATGTGCAATAACTCAATTCACACTTGCACTCCTTCTAAACAACGCAATTTTTCAAAAGTCTGGCAAAGGATGAATTCTATAAACTTTGTCCACTCTGTTCGTAACAGATTCTAGTTTTGGAAAAATACAACTGTATTAAGATCAAATGTTTAATCTATGAGAAAATGAGCAGAATGTTTGCCAAAATCCAAAATTCTCCCAGTACTAGGCACCAGGCTTCCTCTCACCACCATATTTGGTAGTGAGTGGAAACGGCAAATAGATGCTTCATATTTATACATCCGGTGAAATATCTGTCTCGTACATTTTACCAGGTTCCCGTGAAGCAATTGTAATGACAGTCCACCACAACATAACCTAGAGTCTCCTGATCAGCAAGGGGTATTCTGTGTTTAATTTCATTGTGTATTAAAAACACAGGTTGAGATCGTTGTGAATGCATTTCCCCAGTGGTTAAAACGGGAAGTGGGTTTGCCGGGAAAATGTTGTCCAAGGTTGCAACAGTAACCAAGGGGGCGGGACTTAGCGAAGGGTCAATTGTACAGACATGTATTGTAGCAAATTAACTGTACATGTGCTGTATTTTCCTTTGACATAAAAAACGTTTCCTGATCGTTTTCTTTTTCAGGTGAGAACACAACTCTTTCCAAGGACACAGGGGAGAAGCTGAGTTCATACTACTTCACCCAAGTTACAAGAACAAGCTCCTCTTTATAACAGTAGAACCTATTTGTTACTGTTCACAGTCCACATCCTTATCCTATTCTTCAGAGAGGGTGGCTTCACCATGTTGTCAGTCAGTCCGGAAGTCTGGAAACTCAGAGAGAGAGAGACTCTGATCCTCGCAGAGATTTCCCCGTAGACTTCACACCCAAGCTTTTGTCTCTGTGATGGATGCAGGCCTGAGGGGGATTAGTCACTGTCTGGCTATCTGTAGTGGGGTTAGGCAGGGCTGCACTCGGCATGCACAGGCCCTGTTAACCAAACACTGCCATAACCAAGATAGAATAGATGGAGACATATGGTGATGGAAGGAAACCGGGAGAAGAGTGCCAAAATACAAGAGTCACCATGACAATTATAAATAGTGACATTAGGGTTCCTAAATAGAGATAGGCTATTTGGCAAGGATTAGTTTGAATGACAAATTACTGCACTGTACATGCCCTCATGAATACTGTAATGCTGAAATCACACTGATGTAGTTATAAATGGCTTAGTCAAGGATTTCCCTCTTTATCTGCCCCATCCTTGTTACCGGGCCTGTGTTAGATTTTAGTCTATAACCAATGGATTGGTTCCCAACAAGTTCAAAGAGATAATGAAATGCACCTATTATCCAAAAAGAAATGTTACTTTTGTTTTACAACTTGACAATACACATCACTATTTTGCACTACTGTTCAGACAGAAGGGTAGCTTTTCAACTCTGATATCTATATAGTATGTCTGGAGGCACTGACCTCTTTCATGCCACTGATTTGTGCGACTGACAGCTGATTGTCAGTATTGATTTTGGCTCCTTCATAGGGGACTCCCTACAGAGAGGCAGATTGCCATTGAAATCATCCATTGCTGAATTACATTGTCTGTAGAGAGATGAGTATTAGCTAGGCTGTCTGCAGTAGTCAGATCTGTGGGTTTGAGAGAACTTGCAGACCCAGCCGATCGTCAAGGCTTTGAGAGCTTAGGAATACAAACTTAGTACACTTTCGTCTATGGCTGACAGTGTTACGGTTTACAACATGGCTATTGGATGTTTCATGAAGTGACACCAGAACACAGGAGAACATTTGGACCGGAAGACCTACTTGAGAGGGGCTTCCCCTGCATCCCTCTGGTTTGTTTTGGAGAGTGGACGGACGGTGGTTACCCTCTGAATTTGAGAAGGAAGAAGCATGCAGTGACCTCAAAAGGCCTGCAGTGTCTGTCACGCTGTTGCTCTGCAGTGTAGACAGCTGTAGTAGCTCACTGGATAGAGCCAAGGGATTTGAAGAGGTGAAACTGCCAAGAGGTTTGTTCCAACATTTTTCATTATTGTACATATTGGTGAAAAAGCAATGCAAAAAAAGTCTTCTTTATTTTAAAGTACCATACAGTAAGCCAGATTCTAGACAAAAATTGGAACAAAGTACAAATCCGGTTCATGTTAATAAAGTACAAATCCAGTTCATGTTAATGATAAGAAGTAAGCACCCTATTTTTCCATGCGTGATATAGATCCAGGGAACAATGAATAGGCAGGGAGGCATAGTTCTTTTGATAGGGTACTCCTCCCAGACCTAGTGGATTTACATTGATTTCTTGCTCAATGATTTTGACCTTATTTCCAGAGCTGTGACATAGATCTTTACAGATTCGACATCCAATCAAACTTTATCATGAATGAAGCCCATAGTGTAGATTTATTGACACAATAATCATGGTGTAAGAGGAAAGATGACTGCTGAAAAAGTTATTTGTGACGTTACAGGGACTGGAACAGTATTCAATATTAAAATATTTCAGATCAGTGAGTAGAAGCCCAGAGGTTTTTCCTGAATCCTGACCATGTCACCTGACTATGACAAAACACGGGGACCTAGTTTTCTGTTCTGGTCACTTGGCCAGGAAAAATATATGTTCCTATAGACGGGTTGGTTGTTTAGCAACAAAATCAATGCATGGGCAACTATAGGGTAAAACAGACAGGGTTGGCTTAGGCCTTGTCTAGACCTGACAGTTCATGCAGCTTTAGTATTCTGATCATGGAATTCCGAACGCTATTGCATCTACACCTACATTTAAATGTCTCTACCATGTCCACAGTGATTCCGGATTCCCGAGCCATATTCAAATGTCCTTATGCATTATATGGAATAGGCAAAATATGATAATAACACAACTGATGGCAGTAGCTAACTATTGCAGCTAACTAGCAAGCTAACCTCGGTAGCTAGCAAGCAATGCTAAAGGGATTTCAAACGGGTTAGCATAACTCCAAAATCGTTTTTCAAAATATTAGCTAGAGGGCTAGCATTTGAGGCCAGCAAACATGTTCCTCATATGCTAGGAACGTATTTCCTCCAACATTATAATGAAAAGGTGCCTCTCGGTCCCAAAACACACGTTTTTAGGAGACTTGTGGGAGGACTGCTGATAACATCACCCACTGCATGCGCTTTTGGTAGCTTGGCTACATCCAGACTGAGGAGACATGCACACACAATGCATCCCTGACCACCTTCTGATGAGGTCAGCCAGATCTGAACACAATCAGACCACAACTTTTGTGCATCTAGGCCCGTCTTTCAATGTGATCTTCGTAATCTGACAGCAGAAGTTGAAAGTACTGTAAGTGTCAAGTGTAGACACTTGGACTGTTGAAAACTGTTGAAAACATGTAAACTATATTTAGTCTCCAAATGTTTTACACAAACATACATACCTTTGCACAATGAGCACTTGTCTCTCAAATAAATCATAATTTAGCTATCTAGCAATTTTTTATTATTAGCAGACATGAAATCAGTCAAAACAAGACACAGTATCAATAACAAAATCCCTATGATTTCCCACACAGCAGCTTCTTGTCATTGTTGCTAGCTAGCTGACCACTCAGAATGATAATAACACACACTCCTTCCGGCCACATAGATGCATGCATCATTTTCATTTAATACATTTACATTTTAGAAGACACTCTTGTCCAGAGCGACTTACAGTAGTGAATGCATACATTTTAATTGGTCCCTTATGGGACTTGAACCCACAAGCTTTACATTGCAAGTGCCATACTCTACCAACTGAGCCACACACGACTACTTACTCACCCTGTAGGTGAATTATGCATAGAGCTTTGCAGACTGCACAACTATTGCACAACTACAATGAGACAGTGAATTCACATGTAATAGTTCAAATGAAAACAACACGGGGCAGCCAAGTTCATGCAACTGTCAGTGTACAAGCAAAACCTGGTTGTCCTGACAAGAAACGCCAAACTCTGTAATGGAGATGATAAATATCTAATTCTATGATGTACTATTACATTTCCCATATCAGACATTGGGGTGTCTTGTAATTACTCTTTTTATCTTTAAATAATCATTAATCAACAAAGAGGTGAAAAGAGGGCGACCCAGTCAAGTGTCAGACAGAGTTGTTGTTCTCATCTTATGTCAGACAGAGTTGTTGTTCTCATCTTATGTCAGACAGGGTTGTTGTTCTCATCTTATGTCAGACAGGGTTGTTGTTCTCATCTTATGTCAGACAGAGTTGTTGTTCTCATCTTATGTCAGACAGAGTTGTTGTTCTCATCTTATGTCAGACAGGGTTGTGGTTCTCATCTTATGTCAGACAGGGTTGTTGTTCTCATCTTATGTCAGACAGAGTTGTTGTTCTCATCTTATGTCAGACAGGGTTGTTGTTCTCATCTTATGTCAGACAGAGTTGTTGTTCTCATCTTATGTCAGACAGGGTTGTGGTTCTCATCTTATGTCAGACAGGGTTGTGGTTCTCATCTTATGTCAGACAGGGTTGTGGTTCTCATCTTATGTCAGACAGAGTTGTGGTTCTCATCTTATGTCAGACAGTTCTCATCTTATGTCAGACAGGGTTGTTGTTCTCATCTTATGTCAGACAGGGTTGTTGGTTCTCATCTTATGTCAGACAGGGTTGTTGGTTCTCATCTTATGTCAGACAGGGTTGTTGTTCTCATCTTATGTCAGACAGGGTTGTTGTTCTCATCTTATGTCAGACAGGGTTGTGGTTCTCATCTTATGTCAGACAGACAGAGTTGTTGTTCTCATCTTATGTCAGACAGAGTTGTTGTTCTCATCTTATGTCAGACAGGGTTGTTGTTCTCATCTTATGTCAGACAGGGTTGTGGTTCTCATCTTATGTCAGACAGGGTTGTTGTTCTCATCTTATGTCAGACAGGGTTGTTGTTCTCATCTTATGTCAGACAGGGTTGTGGTTCTCATCTTATGTCAGACAGGGTTGTTGTTCTCATCTTATGTCAGACAGGGTTGTGGTTCTCATCTTATGTCAGACAGAGTTGTGGTTCTCATCTTATGTCAGACAGAGTTGTTGTTCTCATCTTATGTCAGACAGAGTTGTTGTTCTCATCTTATGTCAGACAGGGTTGTGGTTCTCATCTTATGTCAGACAGAGTTGTTGTTCTCATCTTATGTCAGACAGGGTTGTGGTTCTCATCTTATGTCAGACAGGGTTGTGGTTCTCATCTTATGTCAGACAGAGTTGTTGTTCTCATCTTATGTCAGACAGGGTTGTTGTTCTCATCTTATGTCAGACAGGGTTGTGGTTCTCATCTTATGTCAGACAGGGTTGTGGTTCTCATCTTATGTCAGACAGGGTTGTTGAGGTAAAGTCAGAATGGCAGCTGGCAGGTTTGTGAAGTCATCTGGTTTGCACTCATGAAGTCTATCCCTCACACTTTCTGTATATCTCTCTCTCTTTGATTGTGTTTTGCTCTTCATGGATTTGGACTTTACTAGGGGGAAAATGAAGAGACAGGAGTCACCTGCTCCTGTGCTGGAGATAGATGGCAGTGAGAGACAGCCAAGATTGGACGCCAACTACCACCAGAGAAGTGTATCTGTGACAAAGATTCATATGGGCTAGAGGTCACTGGACTGTTGCTTACAGACCTCTCAACAGTCTAGACTAACCCACATATTTGAACCCAGTGATGGATAAACATACAATTAGGTTGGGATTTCGTAACATGTTACTTTACATTTAGCTACCATCTATAAAGGATTTATAACCAGGTTTAAGTCTACTTCTGGAAGCACTGATATAGCCTACTAGATTTGACTTATGCCTCTTTAAGAGAGGGTGTTGGTTTGGAGATTGCGGAACTCACCAAAATTCTCTCCACATTTGCTGTGTGTGTGTCCATAGCCGGGGGCATGTATATGAGGAGGATAAACCATGAGCAAGACCTTCAAAAATGTTCCACCTCCCACGGGTGTCCACATCTAAGGGCGATGGTGCAGTTGCCATAGGGACACCAGATTGTTTTGGTTGGTGTTGGTTAGACTTCCTTCTTTATGAGCGATGCCTTCTCTGCTTCAGATTTCCCCTTCTCTCCCTCCTAAAGCAACAGGAGGACCCGTTTCCATTGTTCAGAGACTTGGTTCTTTCATGGAAAGACTTTCATCATAATAAAGCCTTACACCCATTGGCGTAATTGCTTGTAATTAAGACCATTATGTTCAACTGCCTCAATAACCATAGCAAGATGGCACAGACAGATGGTCGCCTCGCTTCACATCCTTAGGAAACTGCAGTATTTTTTACTGCAGTATTTTTTTCTTACATAGTGTAACGTCGTCCGTCTGTGTGTAGCTGGTGAGATGAGTCAGGCGCAGGACAGCAGATATGAGTAATAAAAACACTTTTACTCAAAAATCTAAATATATACACGTAATATACACAGCCACACAATACAGACCACAATAAAACAAACAATCACAAAACCCATGTGGGGAACAGAGGGTTAAATAATGAACAGGGGATTGTGGGAGTGAAAACAGGTGTGTGAAACTAAGACAAAACAAATGGAAAATGAAAAGTGGATAGGCGGTAGCTAGAAGGCCGGTGATGTCAACCGGCGAACGCCGCCTGAACAAGAAGAGGGACCGACTTCGGCGGAAGTCGTAACAGTACCCCCCCTTGACGCGCGGCTCCAGCAGCGTACGCCGGGGCCCCCTCAATGTCCAGAGGGGGCGGAGGAACCTCCTGCACCTCAGTTTCCTGGAGTGGACCAGCCACCACCAGCCTGAAGAGAGACACATGGAACGAGGGATTAATACGATAATCTGGGGGAAGCTGTAACCTGTAACATACCTCGTTCAGTCTCCTCAGGACTTTAAATGGCCCCACAAACCGCAGACCCAGCTTCCGACAGGGCAGGCGGAGGGGCAGATTTCAGGTCGAGAGCCAGACCCGAACACCGGGGCCTCACTTAGGTGCTGGTCAGCGCCCTTTTTTGCCGCCTCACGGCCCGTTGCAGGTGCACATGGGCAGCGTCCCAGGTCTCCTCTGAGTGCTTGACCCATTCGTCCACCGCAGGAGCTTCGATCTGGCTCTGATGCCACGGTGCCAGAATTGGCTGATAACCCAGTACACACTGGACAGGAGAGAGGTTAGTGGAGGAGTGGCAGAGCGAGTTTTGGGCCATCTCTGCCCAGGGGATGAACGCTGCTCACTCCCCCAGCCAGTCCTGGCAATATGACTGCAGAAACCTAACCACATCCTGGTTGGCTCTCTCTACCTGCCCGGGCTGAATGAGGTGAGGCTGACCGAGACCCCCAGACATTCCATGAACGCTCTCCAGACCCTGGACGTGAACTGGGGACCTCAATCAGAGACTATGTCCTCAGGCACCCTGTAGTGCCGGAAGACATGAGTGAACAGGGCCTCCGCAGTCTGTAGGGCTGTAGGGAGACCGGGCAAAGGGAGGAGATGGCAGGACTTAGAAAACCGATCCACAATGACCAGGATCGTGGTGTTGCCCTGTGAGGGAGGAAGACCCGTCAGGAAGTCTACCGACAGGTGCAACCACGGCCGTTGTGGAACAGGTAGGGGTTGTAATTTCCCTCTGGGCAGGTGCCTGGGAGCCTTGCACTGGGCGCACACCGAGCTGGAGGAAACATAAACCCTCACATCCTTGGCCAAGGTGGGCCACCAGTACTTCCCAACGCACTGTCCCGCACTGGCCCGATGCCAGGATGACCAGAGGAGGGTGACGTATGGGCCCAATAGATCAAACTTTGCGAACAGGAGACGGAACGTACAGGCCCCCAGCTGGACACTGGTGGGGAGTGGGTTCCCACACAGCTCCCACACCACAGCTCCCACACCACCGGTGCCACCAGGCAAGAGGCCGGAAGTATGGGAGTATGATCCATGGACCACTCCTCTGTGTCATACATCCGGGATAGTGCGTCTGCCTTAGCGTTCTGGGAACCTGGTCTGTAGGAGAGGGTGAAAACAAAATGGGTAAAGAACATAGCCCACCTTGTCTGGCGAGGGTTCAGTCTCCTCGCCGCCCGGATTTAATCCAGATTGCGCTGGTCAGTCCAGATGAGAAAAAGGTGTTTAGCCCCCTCCACGCCTTCAGTGCCTTGACAACAGCCAACAGCTCCCGGTCCCCCACATCATAGTTTCGCTCCGCGTGCTGAGCTTCTTCAAAAAGAAGGCACAAAAGCAGGGAGGTAATGGGAGCTGCTACCTGACCAAAACCCCGGATAAACTGCTGGTAGTAGTTGGCAAACCCTGTAATCCGCTGCACTTCCTTTACTGTGGTGGGAGTCGGCCAATTACGCACGGCTGAAATGCGGTCACTCTCCATCTCCATGTGGAAATGTGGTACCCTAAGGAGACGGACTGTTGGAAGAACAAGCATTTCTCAGCCTTGACGTACCGGTCATGATCCAGCAGTCGACCAAGCACCCTGCGCACCAGGGACACATGCTCGGCGCGTGTAGCGGAGTATATCAGAATGTCATCGATATACACCACTACACACTGCCCGTGCAGGTCCTGGAAAATCTCGTCAACAAAGTCCTGGAAAACTTATGGAGCATTCATCAACCCGTACGGCATGACGAGGTACTCATAGTGCCCTGAGGTGGTACTAAATGCAGTCTTCTACTCGTCCCCTCCCGGATACGCACCAGGTTGTAAGCGCTCCTGAGATCCAACTTTGTGAAGAAGCGCACCCCGTGCATTGACTCGATCGCACTGGCGATGAGAGGCAGCGGGTAGCTATACCTCACAGTAATCTGGTTGATCCCTCGATTGTCAATTCACGGGCGCAGACCCCCATCCTTCTTCTTCACAAGAAAGAAACTTGAGGAGGCAGGTGAAGTGGAGGGCCGAATGTATCCCTGCTCCAGGGATTCAGAGACATATGTTTCCATAGCCACCGTCTCCTCCTGTGACAGAGGATACACGTGACTCCTGGGAAGTGCTGCGTCTACCAGGAGATTTATCGCCAATCTCCCCGTCGATGAGGTGGTAATTTAATCGCCCTCTTCTTACAGAAGGCGAGAGCCAAATAAGCATATTCTGAGGGGATGTGCACGGTGGAGACCTGGTCTGGACTCTCCATCGTAGTCGCACCGATGGAAACCCCCACACACCTCCCTGAGCACTCTCGTGACCACCCCTTGAGAGCCCTCTGTTGCCACGAAATAGTGGGGTCATGACAGGCCAACCAGGGTAAGCCCAGCACCATGGGAAACGCAGGAGAATCATTAAGGAAGAGACTGATTCTCTCCTCATGACCCTCCTGCGTAACCATGTCAAGTGGAGCGGTGGACTCCCTAATCAGCCCTGACCCTAATGGTCGACTATCTAGGGCGTGCACAGGGAAAGGCATATCCACAGGAACAAGGGGAATCCCTAAATTACGAGCAAATGAAAGCTCAATAAAATTTGCAGCTGCGCCTGAATCTACTTATGCTGGGAATGCGGGGAAAACTCAGGAAATGAAACACATACATGTGAGCAACAGGGGGCTCTGGGTGGGCCTGGTGCCGACTCGCCTGGGGTGACACGACAATGCCCTGCCTGCTACCTCGACTCCCTGAGGGACCCGCCACAGATGGTGCAGGGAATGGCCCCTCCTCCGGTCGCCCTAAGTGCAGCACCTCCCAGCTCCATGGGCGTCGGAGCGGAGGTGCTGGGGGATGGAACTGACAGGTCCCGATCCGGACGTCCGCGGGCAGTCAGCAGGTTGTCCAGCCGAATGGCATGAGTTGCCTTCCAAAGAGACATCAGAGATTGTAACATTCTCTGTTTCACAGAAACATGGCTCACTCGGGATATGTTGTCAGAGTCGGTATAGCCACCGGGGTTCTCCATGCATTGCTCTGACAGAAACAAACATCTCTCTGGTAAGAAGAAGGACGGGGGTGTATGCCTCATGATTAACGACTCATGGTATAATCATAACAACATACAGGAATTCAAGTCCTTTTGTTCGCCTGACCTAGAATTCCTTACAATCAAATGCAGACCGAATTATCTTTCAAGAAATTATCTTATAGTCACAGCCGTGTATATCCCCCCCGAGCAGATACCTCGACGGCCCTGAAAGAACTTCACGGGACTCTATGTAAAACCATATATCCTAAGGATGCATTTATTGTAGCTAGGGATTTTAATAAAGCTAATTTGAGAACAAGGTTACCTAAATTCTACCAGCACAATGATTGTTGCACCTGCTCGAGCAAAACATTGGACCACTGCTACTATAACTTCCGCGAATCTACAAGGCCCTCCCCCGCGCTCCCTTTGGCAAATCTGACCATGACTCCATCTTGTTGCTCCCCTCCTATAGGCAGAAACTAAAACAGGTCTCGCCCGTGCTTAGGTCTATCCAACACTGGTCTGACCAATCGGATTCCACACTTCAAGATTGCTTCAATCACGTGGACTGGGATATGTTCCGGGTAGCCTCAGATAATAACATTGACGAATACGCTGACTTGATGAGTGAGTTTATTAGGAAGTGCATTGGAGATGTTGTACCAACTGTGACAATTAAAACCTTCCCTAACCAGAAACCGTGGATTGATGGCAGCATGCCACTTTAATAATGTTTACATATCCTACATTACTCATCTCATATGTATATACTGTATTTTATACCTGTTATTGCATCTTGCCTATGCCGCACGGCCATCGCGCATCCATACATTTATATGTATATATTTTTATTCCATCCCCTTACATTGTGTGTATAAGGTAGTGGTTGTGCATTTGTTAGATATTAATGCCCTGTCAGACTAGAAGCACAAGCATTTTTCTACACTTGCATTAACATCTGCTAACCATGTGCCCAATAAAATTTGATTTGAAGACAGTGAATATGTAAGTTCAGAAAATGGGTTAGGTTTATTAGTTTGAAACCCTGTGGATTCCAAGGATTCTGGCCGAAATCACTAAGTTTAATTGTCCATTTAGTTGGATGTAGTGGAGAATGTCTCACCTTGTGAGGAAATACTGAGAGTGAGGAAATACTGAGAGAGATGCATCACTTGATGAACTGAAAATAGTTTCCTTTCTTATCCAATCAAATCCTTGTTTTGGCATGATGTCACTGTTCAAGCTGTCTTTCCTTAGAAAGACCTACAGCATAGCAGCCCTTTAGCAACCATATCTGTCTTGATCTTCAATATGATAAAGCAAGTGGATTCCATCTTATATTCAAACTTTTACGTTCCTCTTGCATTGATGTCAGTTTGAGTTCTCACGTTAGGATTCAGGCTATTCTTTTGTAACTTAATCCCATCTGCGGACTATATTGCAACCATTGTCTCTTGCCCTGATGTGTATGTTTAAGAGCTTTCCAATATTCTGGTGAGATGTAAATGAAGCGTACATAGGACAATGTCAATGTGTCTATTCTTTTTAACTTATAATTCCTGCTTTTAACTTCTCTGGGATCACTGAAAAGTCAGGAAAATTGTAATTCTATATTGTAACAATGGCGAACATTAATGGTCCACATACTCAATGAAATACTTTTTTAATATACATGGTTCATTGGTATGTGTGTCCTTTCGTTTGACATGAACTTGATCTTGGTTTGGTGAAAGAAAAAAGTAAATATGGGGGAATATCCTGTGGGAATTTGAGTGTAAAATATTAAGTGACTGAACAGCAGCAGAATCAGTTTACCACAACCGCTTGTTGCCAAGTATTACTTTGTCAAAGTCGAGTCAGTCTAATGCATGTCTGCTTCGCTCGTTAAACAATTTAATCAAACTAGAAACGCATGAAAAGATGAATTGCGGGGGTAAAGGGTTGTTTGTCATAGTGGCCTTATTTTCTACTGTAGTGTTCCACCCTCCTTGTGATTAAGGGGCTGTCTGATTGACATCATGATGTTCTCAACTCAGTCTCAGAGACACATGTCACGCCTTGGTCATTGTATTTTGTGTTTTCGTTATATGTTTGGTCAGGCCAGGGTGTGACATGGGTTTATGTTGTTGTATTTCGTATTGGGGTTTTGTATTATTGGGATTGCGGTTGAGTAGGGGTGTTGTTAGGCTTGGCTGCCTGAGGCGATTCTCAATCAGAGTCAGGTGATTTTCGTTGTCTCTGATTGGGAACCGTATTTAGGTAGCCTCAGTTTCGCTGTGTATTTCGTGGGTGATTGTTCCTGTCTTTGTGTAGTGTGCACCAAATAGGCTGTATAGGTTTCTCGTTCCGTTTGTTGTTTTCGTATTTAATAGTTATTTCATGTATTCGTTCCGTTTTCCTTCATTAAAGAAACACGGTCCGACTCTCTTTCAACAACAGACTAACGCCGTTACAACACAGGTGAATAGCTAGCCATGTTGTCCCTATACTGCAATGGCTTCCCTCAGAAATGCAAGACTAATGCAACCAGGAGCTTGTAAGGTGAAACGTTTTTTTTAAATCACCAAACTGAGATGGCCAGTCGTTAGATTGAAAAACACCACTCCTTGCAGTGTTGGGACAAAGAAAATTTACAGTGAAAGATGGCATTCCACTGGTTAGGAGTCAAAGGTTACAGTGACGTAGGAAGCTAAGAGCGATTGTCTCCTACAGTATGCATGTCAAATATAGGATATGAGGGCAGAGCAGAGGTCAAGTATTTTATGGCATCTTTCAAAGATGTGGTACTGATAGAGGGAGATGTACTTCTATGTTCTTCTGACAGAGGCTGGATGGAGAGGAAGAGGGAGCATAATGGTCTTGGCAACAGGTCTGCTCTACCTCACTATATCGGTCTCAAGGATATACAGTGTGCCGGTATTTATTAGAGAGGAGTAAAGATAAAGATTTTGTTCAGGTGCCAGGCAGGTATTAACCATGCCCGAAAGGAAAAAGAGTAGAATAGAGAGAGTACCACTACCAGACCCACACACATCAGCAGAAGAGACTGCCTAGAGTGTAGCCTGTTTACCAGATAGCCAGTGGAGAGAAAAGAGAATACACACCCTATAAAACCCACATTACAGCACAGGGGTAACCCCACCAATAATACCTCATACAATAATAATAATAATAATAATGGCAGAGCAATTGAACAGCAACTTCATACAAGAAAGAACCCAGTCATCAACAGAGAATTTGTAATAATCAACCCGTCAACTTCCGGGTTGGAGCGATCTGGTCGCATCCGCGCTTCGGTCTGCAGGTTGTATAACTTTTTCATTACATTTCATTACATTTCATTATAGTACAACGGTCTGATTTGTCTAATCTTAGCAATTTCTTCTTAGCTAGCTACATAGTCGTCGTTGTATCAAAGATAATTGCGTAATTATCGTATTTCGTCGTCTCCTATCTGTCCAACACGTTCACCGTCTACCATAGCACTGTAGTAACTATCACACTCAACTGAACGACTTGATTAGTGTAGTGTTAGCTAGCTACATAGCTAGCTACATAGTTGTCTTTGCTGTCTTCGTATCCAAGATAATTGTGTAGCTTAGAGTGTGGAGTCTTAGAGTGATAATTGCGTTATTATCGTATTTCGTCGCCCTCCTATCTGCCTAGCAGCTAGCCAGCTAGCATACGTTCACCGGCTACCGTAGCACTGTAGTAACTATCACACTCAACTGAACGACTTGATTAGTGTAGTGTTAGCTAGCTACATAGCTAGCTACATAGTTGTCTTTGCTGTCTTCGTATCCAAGATAATTGTGTAGCTTAGAGTGTGGAGTCTTAGAGTGATAATTGCGTTATTATCGTATTTCGTCGCCCTCCTATCTGCCTAGCAGCTAGCCAGCTAGCATACGTTCACCGGCTACCGTAGCACTGTAGTAACTATCACACTCAACCGAACGACTTGATTAGTGTAGTATTAGATAGCTACATAGTTGTCTTTGCTGTCTTCGTATCCAAGATAATTGTGTAGTTTAGAGTGTGTAGTCTTAGAGTGATTATCTTAATTCACCGAGGTTAGCTAGCCAGCTATTTTGTCGTCCTTAACGTAGGAGACACTCCTAGCTAGCCAATAGCCAGCCAACGTCTACTGAATAGAACTTTCGCATTCCGGTCGCATTCGCGTCGCTCCACAGGTAGTATCACTTTTTCATTTAATTTCATTACAGTCCCAACGGTGTGATTTGTTTGATCGTAGCTAGCTACATAGCTAGCTACATAGCCGTCTTTGTTTCAAAGATAATTGTGTAGTCTAGAGCGATTTTCTAGGTTAGCTAGCCAGCTATTGTCGTTCTCCTAACGCAACGTAACGTAACCAACACTGCTAGCTAGCCAGCTAGCTCCCGAAAAGCAGCATTGTAGAAACTTCACACTCAACGGTACGACTTGATTAGGGTAGTGTCAACAACGCAGCTAGCCTACCCCAGCAGTACTCTATCATTTTAATCATTTTAGTCAATTAGATTCTTGCTACGTAAGCTTAACTTTCTGAACATTCGAGAGACGTGTAGTCCACTTGTCATTCCAATCTCCTCTGCATTAGCGTAGCCTCTTCTCTAGCCTGTCAACTATGTGTCTGTCTATCCCTGTTCTCTCCTCTCTGCACAGACCATACAAACGCTCCACACCGCATGGCCGCAGCCACCTAATCTGGTGGTCCCAGCGCGCACGACCCACGTGGAGTTCCAGGTCTCCGGTAGCCTCTGGAACTGCCGATCTGCGGCCAACAAGGCAGAGTTCATCTCAGCCTATGCCTCCCTCCAGTCCCTCGACTTCTTGGCTCTGACGGAAACATGGATCACCACAGACAACACCGCTACTCCTACTGCTCTCTCTTCGTCCGCCCACGTGCTCTCGCACACCCCGAGAGCTTCTGGTCAGCGGGGTGGTGGCACCGGGATCCTCATCTCTCCCAAGTGGTCATTCTCTCTTTCTCCCCTTACCCATCTGTCTATCGCCTCCTTTGAATTCCATGCTGTCACAGTTACCAGCCCTTTCAAGCTTAACATCCTTATCATTTATCGCCCTCCAGGTTCCCTCGGAGAGTTCATCAATGAGCTTGATGCCTTGATAAGCTCCTTTCCTGAGGACGGCTCACCTCTCACAGTTCTGGGCGACTTTAACCTCCCCACGTCTACCTTTGACTCATTCCTCTCTGCCTCCTTCTTTCCCTCCTCTCCTCTTTTGACCTCACCCTCTCACCTTCCCCCTACTCACAAGGCAGGCAATACGCTCAACCTCATCTTTACTAGATGCTGTTCCTCCACTAACCTCATTGCAACTCCCCTCCAAGTCTCCGACCACTACCTTGTATCCTTTTCCCTCTCGCTCTCATCCAACACTTCCCACACTGCCCCTACTCGGATGGTATCGCGCCGTCCCAACCTTCGCTCTCTCTCCCCGCTACTCTCTCCTCTTCCATCCTATCATCTCTTCCCTCTGCTCAAACCTTCTCCAACCTATCTCCTGATTCTGCCTCCTCAACCCTCCTCTCCTCCCTTTCTGCATCCTTTGACTCTCTATGTCCCCTATCCTCCAGGCCGGCTCGGTCCTCCCCTCCCGCTCCGTGGCTCGACGACTCATTGCGAGCTCACAGAACAGGGCTCCGGGCAGCCGAGCGGAAATGGAGGAAAACTCGCCTCCCTGCGGACCTGGCATCCTTTCACTCCCTCCTCTCTACATTTTCCTCCTCTGTCTCTGCTGCTAAAGCCACTTTCTACCACTCTAAATTCCAAGCATCTGCCTCTAACCCTAGGAAGCTCTTTGCCACCTTCTCCTCCCTCTTGAATCCTCCTCCCCCCCCCCTCCTCCCTCTCTGCAGATGACTTCGTCAACCATTTTGAAAAGAAGGTCGACGACATCCGATCCTCGTTTGCTAAGTCAAACGACACCGCTGGTTCTGCTCACACTGCCCTACCCTGTGCTCTGACCTCTTTCTCCCCTCTCTCTCCAGATGACATCTCGCGTCTTGTGACGGCCGGCCGCCCAACAACCTGCCCGCTTGACCCTATCCCCTCCTCTCTTCTCCAGACCATCTCCGGTGACCTTCTCCCTTACCTCACCTCGCTCATCAACTCATCCCTGACCGCTGGCTACGTCCCTCCCGTCTTCAAGAGAGCGAGAGTTGCACCCCTTCTGAAAAAACCTACACTCGATCCCTCCGATGTCAACAACTACAGACCAGTATCCCTTCTTTCTTTTCTCTCCAAAACTCTTGAACGTGCCGTCCTTGGCCAGCTCTCCCGCTATCTCTCTCAGAATGACCTTCTTGATCCAAATCAGTCAGGTTTCAAGACTAGTCATTCAACTGAGACTGCTCTTCTCTGTATCACGGAGGCGCTCCGCACTGCTAAAGCTAACTCTCTCTCCTCTGCTCTCATCCTTCTAGACCTATCGGCTGCCTTCGATACTGTGAACCATCAGATCCTCCTCTCCACCCTCTCCGAGTTGGGCATCTCCGGCGCGGCCCACGCTTGGATTGCGTCCTACCTGACAGGTCGCTCCTACCAGGTGGCGTGGCGAGAATCCGTCTCCTCACCACGTGCTCTCACCACTGGTGTCCCCCAGGGCTCTGTTCTAGGCCCTCTCCTATTCTCGCTATACACCAAGTCACTTGGCTCTGTCATAACCTCACATGGTCTCTCCTATCATTGCTATGCAGACGACACACAATTAATCTTCTCCTTTCCCCCTTCTGACGACCAGGTGGCGAATCGCATCTCTGCATGTCTGGCAGACATATCAGTGTGGATGACGGATCATCACCTCAAGCTGAACCTCGGCAAGACGGAGCTGCTCTTCCTCCCGGGGAAGTACTGCCCGTTCCATGATCTCGCCATCACGGTTGACAACTCCATTGTGTCCTCGTCCCAGAGCGCTAAGAACCTTGGCGTGATCCTGGACAACACCCTGTCGTTCTCAAATAACATCAAGGCGGTGGCCCGTTCCTGTAGGTTCATGCTCTACAACATCCCAGAGTACGACCCTGCCTCACACAGGAAGCGGCGCAGGTCCTAATCCAGGCACTTGTCATCTCCCGTCTGGATTACTGCAACTCGCTGTTGGCTGGGCTCCCTGCCTGTGCCATTAAACCCTACAACTCATCCAGAACGCCGCAGCCCGTCTGGTGTTCAACCTTCCCAAGTTCTCTCACGTCACCCCGCTCCTCCGCTCTCTCCACTGGCTTCCAGTTGAAGCTCGCATCCGCTACAAGACCATGGTGCTTGCCTACGGAGCTGTGAGGGAACGGCACCTCAGTACCTCCAGGCTCTGATCAGGCCCTACACCCAAACAAGGGCACTGCGTTCATCCACCTCTGGCCTGCTCGCCTCCCTACCACTGAGGAAGTACAGTTCCCGCTCAGCCCAGTCAAAACTGTTCGCTGCTCTGACCCCCAATGGTGGAACAAACTCCCTCACGACGCCAGGACAGCGGAGTCAATCACCACCTTCCGGAGACACCTGAAACCCCACCTCTTTAAGGAATACCTAGGATAGGATAAAGTAATCCTTCTCCCCCTCCCCCCTTAAAAGACCTAGATGCACTATTGTAAAGTGGCTGTTCCACTGGATGTCATAAGGTGAAAGCACCAATTTGTAAGTCGCTCTGGATAAGAGCGTCTGCTAAATGACTTAAATGTAAATGTAAATGTCTGTCTAATCTTCCAGTGGATGAGTGCAGAGGGTATGAATGTGGGGGGTGTTCATAGACACAACAAAGGCCTTAAAAATGTACACAATCTGCTCAGCCACATGTCATTAGTAAACACCACCTCAATACAGTTCCAATAACAATACACAACTTGCAAAAACTTCCCTTTTACCTAAAATGTCCACCCAAATACTTCTGGCAGGGCAATAATAGTCCAGCTCTAATGAACTTCAACGGGAAGTGCATTTGAAAATAGAAAGTCTGTTGCAGGGTAAAGCACTGGAACGATAGAGGGAAGAGAAAGAGAACAAGAGAGATCTTCAGGCGTGCAGGTGTACAGTCTGACCGTCCGATGTTTTGTTGGTTTGTATGTCAAAGCTTTGCAACAATGTTGCTACTAATCCATGCGATCCATAACCTGTGCGGTCCCAACCGATAACAACCACGACCTAGAGCGGTCACACCGATGATTGAGTTCTACCAGTCTACCAGCGCTGGACTGAGGAGCACTGGCGCCTCTGGAATGAGGGGCTCTGGCGCCTCTGGCATGAGGGGCGGGAGCTCTGACAGCGCCGGACAGGCGGGACGCACTGTAGGCCTGATGCGTGGTGCTGGCACTGGTGATACTGGGCCGAGGACACGCACAGGAAGCCTGGTGCGGGGAGCTGCCACCGGAGGGCTGGTGTGTGGAGGTGGCGCTGGATGGACCGGACCGTGAAGGCGTACTGGAGATCTTGAGAGCAGGGCTGGCACTAACCGCCCTGGCTGGATCTTCACCCTAGCCCGGCAGATGTGGGAAGCTGGGATGTAGCGCACCGGGCTGAGCACGTGTACTGGGGACACCGTGCGAACCACCTCATAACACTCTCCTCACCATCCTGCTCTGCTCTCAGTTTCTCTGAGCACTCAGTGAGGAGGGCATACTGCATTTAACATTACATTTACATTTAAGTCATTTAGCAGACGCTCTTATCCAGAGCGACTTACAAATTGGTGCGTTCACCTTAAGACATCCAGTGGAACAGCCACTTTACAATAGTGCATCTAAATCTAGTAAGGGGGGTGAGAAGGATTACTTTATCCTATCCTAGGTATTCCTGAAAGAGGTGGGGTTTCAGGTGTCTCCGGAAGGTGGTGATTGACTCCGCTGTCCTGGCGTCGTGAGGGAGTTTGTTCCACCATTGGGGGGCCAGAGCAGCGAACAGTTTTGACTGGGCTGCGCGGGAACTGTACTTCCTCAGTGGTAGGGAGGCGAGCAGGCCAGAGGTGGATGAACGCAGTGCCCTTGTTTGGGTGTAGGGCCTGATCAGAGCCTGGAGGTACTGAGGTGCCGTTCCCCTCACAGCTCCGTAGGCAAGCACCATGGTCTTGTAGCGGATGCGAGCTTCAACTGGAAGCCAGTGGAGAGAGCGGAGGAGCGGGGTGACGTGAGAGAACTTGGGAAGGTTGAACACCAGACGGGCTGCGGCGTTCTGGATGAGTTGTAGGGGTTTAATGGCACAGGCAGGGAGCCCAGCCAACAGCGAGTTGCAGTAATCCAGACGGGAGATGACAAGTGCCTGGATTAGGACCTGCGCCGCTTCCTGTGTGAGGCAGGGTCGTACTCTGCGGATGTTGTAGAGCATGAACCTACAGGAATGGGCCACCGCCTTGATGTTAGTTGAGAACGACAGGGTGTTGTCCAGGATCACGCCAAGGTTCTTAGCGCTCTGGGAGGAGGACACAATGGAGTTGTCAACCGTGATGGCGAGATCATGGAACGGGCAGTCCTTCCCCGGGAGGAAGAGCAGCTCCGTCTTGCCGAGGTTCAGCTTGAGGTGGTGATCCGTCATCCACACTGATATGTCTGCCAGACATGCAGAGATGCGATTCGCCACCTGGTCATCAGAAGGGGGAAAGGAGAAGATTAATTGTGTGTCGTCTGCATAGCAATGATAGGAGAGACCATGTGAGGTTATGACAGAGCCAAGTGACTTGGTGTATAGCGAGAATAGGAGAGGGCCTAGAACAGAGCCCTGGGGGACGCCAGTGGTGAGAGCGCGTGGTGAGGAGACAGATTCTCGCCACGCCACCTGGTAGGAGCGACCTGTCAGGTAGGACGCAATCCAAGCGTGGGCCGCGCCGGAGATGCCCAACTCGGAGAGGGTGGAGAGGAGGATCTGATGGTTCACAGTATCGAAGGCAGCCGATAGGTCTAGAAGGATGAGAGCAGAGGAGAGAGAGTTAGCTTTAGCAGTGCGGAGCGCCTCCGTGATACAGAGAAGAGCAGTCTCAGTTGAATGACTAGTCTTGAAACCTGACTGATTTGGATCAAGAAGGTCATTCTGAGAGAGATAGCGGGAGAGCTGGCCAAGGACGGCACGTTCAAGAGTTTTGGAGAGAAAAGAAAGAAGGGATACTGGTCTGTAGTTGTTGACATCGGAGGGATCGAGTGTAGGTTTTTTCAGAAGGGGTGCAACTCTCGCTCTCTTGAAGACGGAAGGGACGTAGCCAGCGGTCAGGGATGAGTTGATGAGCGAGGTGAGGTAAGGGAGAAGGTCTCCGGAAATGGTCTGGAGAAGAGAGGAGGGGATAGGGTCAAGCGGGCAGGTTGTTGGGCGGCCGGCCGTCACAAGACGCGAGATTTCATCTGGAGAGAGGGGAGAAAGAGGTCAGAGCACAGGGTAGGGCAGTGTGAGCAGAACCAGCGGTGTCGTTTGACTTAGCAAACGAGGATCGGATGTCGTCGACCTTCTTTTCAAAATGGTTGACGAAGTCATCTGCAGAGAGGGAGGAGGGGGGGAGGGGGAGGAGGATTCAGGAGGGAGGAGAAGGTGGCAAAGAGCTTCCTAGGGTTAGAGGCAGATGCTTGGAATTTAGAGTGGTAGAAAGTGGCTTTAGCAGCAGAGACAGAAGAGGAAAATGTAGAGAGGAGGGAGTGAAAGGATGCCAGGTCCGCAGGGAGGCGAGTTTTCCTCCATTTCCGCTCGGCTGCCCGGAGCCCTGTTCTGTGAGCTCGCAATGAGTCGTCGAGCCACGGAGCGGGAGGGGAGGACCGAGCCGGCCTGGAGGATAGGGGACATAGAGAGTCAAAGGATGCAGAAAGGGAGGAGAGGAGGGTTGAGGAGGCAGAATCAGGAGATAGGTTGGAGAAGGTTTGAGCAGAGGGAAGACATGATAGGATGGAAGAGGAGAGAGTAGCGGGGGAGAGAGAGCGAAGGTTGGGACGGCGCGATACCATCCGAGTAGGGGCAGTGTGGGAAGTGTTGGATGAGAGCGAGAGGGAAAAGGATACAAGGTAGTGGTCGGAGACTTGGAGGGGAGTTGCAGTGAGGTTAGTGGAAGAACAGCATCTAGTAAAGATGAGGTCGAGCGTATTGCCTGCCTTGTGAGTAGGGGGGGAAGGTGAAAGGGTGAGGTCAAAAGAGGAGAGGAGTGGAAAGAAGGAGGCAGAGAGGAATGAGTCAAAGGTAGACGTGGGGAGGTTAAAGTCGCCCAGAACTGTGAGAGGTGAGCCGTCCTCAGGAAAGGAGCTTATCAAGGCATCAAGCTCATTGATGAACTCTCCGAGGGAACCTGGAGGGCGATAAATGATAAGGATGTTAAGCTTGAAAGGGCTGGTAACTGTGACAGCATGGAATTCAAAGGAGGCGATAGACAGATGGGTAAGGGGAGAAAGAGAGAATGACCACTTGGGAGAGATGAGGATCCCGGTGCCACCACCCCGCTGACCAGAAGCTCTCGGGGTGTGCGAGAACACGTGGGCGGACGAAGAGAGAGCAGTAGGAGTAGCAGTGTTATCTGTGGTGATCCATGTTTCCGCCAGTGCCAAGAAGTCGAGGGACTGAGGGAGGCATAGGCTGAGATGAACTCTGCCTTGTTGGCCGCAGATCGGCAGTTCCAGAGGCTACCGGAGACCTGGAACTCCACGTGGGTCGTGCGCGCTGGGACCACCAGATTAGGTGGCCGCGGCCACGCGGTGTGGAGCGTTTGTATGGTCTGTGCAGAGAGGAGAGAACAGGGATAGACAGACACATAGTTGACAGGCTACAGAAGAGGCTACGCTAATGCAAAGGAGATTGAATGACAAGTGGACTACACGTCTCGAATGTTCAGAAAGTTAAGCTTACGTAGCAAGAATCTTATTGACTAAAATGATTAAAATGATACAGTACTGCTGAAGTAGGCTAGCTGGCAGTGGCTGCGTTGTTGACTTTGTAGGCTAGCTGGCAGTGGCTGCGTTGTTGGCACTACACTAATCAAGTCGTTCCGTTGAGTGTGATAGTTTCTACAGTGGTGCTATTCGGGGGCTAGCTGGCTAGCTAGCAGTGTTGATTACGTTACGTTGCGTTAAAAGAACGACAATAGCTGGCTAGCTAACCTAGAAAATCGCTCTAGACTACACAATTATCTTTGATACAAAGACTGCTATGTAGCTAGCTATGTAGCTAGCTACGATCAAACAAATCAAACCGTTGTACTGTAATGAAATGAAATGAAAATGTGATACTACCTGTGGAGCGAATGCGACCGGGTTGTTGAGTGAGGAAGTTCTGTTCGGTAGACGTTGGCTAGCTGTTGGCTAGCTAGCAGTGTCTCCTACGTTAAGGACGACAAATAGCTGGCTAGCTAACCTCGGTAAATTAAGATAATCACTCTAAGACTACACACTCTAAACTACACAATTATCTTGGATACGAAGACAGCAAAGACAACTATGTAGCTAGCTAACACTACACTAATCAAGTCGTTCAGTTGAGTGTAATAGTTTTTACAGTGCTGCTATTCGGAAGACGGTGGACGTTTGCTAGCTGGCTAGCTGGCTAGCTGCTGGGCAGATAGCAGTGTAGACTACGTTAGGACGACGAAATACGATAATTACGCAATTATCTTTGATACAAAGACGGCTATGTAGCTAGCTAAGAAGAAATTGCTAAGATTAGACAAATCAAACCGTTGTACTATAATGAAATGTAATGAAAAGTTATACTACCTGCAGACCGAAGCGCTCGGATGCGACCGCTCGCTCCAACCCGGAAGTGTAATGGGCACCCTCTGGCAGCGGGGGAGTGTGTGGTGGGTGCCAGCTGATTTTTGTTCCACAAGACAGTGTTTCTCTCTTCACCGTTGACGCTGGCTGTCCGTGGTGAAGCTGAGGCACAGACCCCCACCACCACAAGGCCTGCAGAGTTGGCTACTCAGTAGGCTGACATCATCTCTGGAGAGATGGGAAAATTGGGTTTGGTTCTTGCCTCAAAGGATGGCATGCAGTATCCTGGTTCAGCGGCATTTCCTTCCTTTCAAAATGGCATGGTTTGGCTCAGAGAAGTGTTAGCATTGAAAATTGTGAAGGTTTATTTTTTAGATCTTTTAGGTTTAGCCACCCTGGTCTGATATTAAGTTACAGAATGAATGATACCCGTTCGTCAGTCATGGAAAAAGTAGCATGTTCTTTCACTGTCTCTGTTTAAAATTAATGAGCTTAAATCTATTTTCAGATTTATTTAAGCCTTCACATCTGCAGACTAAAAGAAAATCTCAAGATTATAAATGCATGTTTTGTGTTATGACATCTTCTGAAGCTATGCCTGCATATCCTCCAGGTTTCGGAAATTCACACATGATTTCCAATTTCTCCTTTTCCCTTTGCCAAGACTGACAGTTACTTCAGGCCTGTGGTATTGTGTCAGTACAGCAGTTGATGTGTGATATGTATTTACTGGCTTTTAATTTATATTACTGTCTGGCCTGTCATGATTTAAGGACTGTGAATGTAATGGAGCTAGCTTATTTCTATTTAGTACAGATGTAGCTAATTCACTGCACTCTTCATTTATCAAGGCAAATGTCAGGCCATTGAATACTTGGTGCAAAGACACACTAAACTAACGATAATTAGTCCAATTAAAGCGACCTGACCAAATTCACATAGAAATGTGTGTTATAGATCTGTCATTCTCACTGAAAGCAAGTCTAAGAAGTGCTATTTCTATGCTGCCCATTCTTAAGTTTTGTTTGTGCCTCTTTTACTTTAGCTTTTGTACACCAACTTAAAAGAGCTGAAAATACAATATTCTTGGCTATGGAAAATATATTTCACAGCGGTTTAGATGGTACAATGATTCTCTACACAATGACTGCTTGTTTTGTCACATAAACTGAAATTAGGCGAACTATTAGAATTTTAGCAACCAGGAAATGGCAGAGCGATTTCTGCATAGTGCATCTTTAATCGATACATGGGACATTGAAATAGATACTGGTTTGAACATGGTCTTGTCTATCTCATTCTGACTCTGACCCAACCTCTGACATCCAGTAGCTTAACAAGGATGACATCACCGTCCTCCTCAATGTATGGAGTGGTGCTGTTTAGACCACGGAGCAGCTGTGGAGCGTGCGTCTTTGACAGGCCTTTGGCTTTGGGACATCTTTGTCTGAGGGAGCCCGCTTTCTCCGGTCTCTTTGAAACTAAAGCCTAGTCCGTACATCCGCAATGAGCTGCTATCCCACTGCTGAAGGTGACTACACACTGGGAGCGGCTAGATGTGATAGCTATGTCAGGCTAGCTCAGGTGACCTACGGGGATTTAGTATTAAAGTATTTGTAACATTACTGACCCTGCTGATCTCTTGGCCACGGTTTATAGGTTTCTATCTTGGACCAGATCTACATTCTCCGGTTATGTCTCTCTTGCAAACAGTTATCTCAAAGAGACTAACCTGGATAAATAAAAGTTTATGTAGATATTAAAAAGAGTCACAAGGGATGTGATGAGTTGCTACAGTCCCCTGAACCATTTTGGAGATCCCAGCCACAAGTTTTTTCCAATGGGGATACTGGACTGTTCATCATAGAACTGACAAACCAAATCTCGCTAATATAAACCATGTCTCTAGGGCAGGGGTGCACAGCTCCAGTTAGGAAGTTAGCAGGACTAGGATGAAGATGTCCATAGACCCTGATTGGTAACACTTTACAATAATCTTCCATTTGTAAATAGTTTATAAAGGGGTTATAATTATGTTATTAATGATTATTTAATCACTCGTAAAAGCATTATAAACTATTAATAAACTATTATATCGCATTGGTCAAAATAATCCAATAACTGGCTAGTGTTTGCCAAATAGTGAGCCAATATTTAGCTCCAGTTATTAGCCATTTATAAATGCACTTACAAATGCCTATAAGATTAACAAATCCATATGTATCAACATATTACCTTATTTTCAATAGTTGCAGTTGAACAATAGTTATTTTCTCACTTTTGGGTGTGATGCATTGGTCTCAGGAATATTTCTTTATTTTACCAGGCAAGTCAGTTAAGAACAAATTCTTATTTTCAATGACGACCTGAACAGTTCTGCCTGTTCAGGGGCAGAACGACAGATTTGTACCTTGTCAGCTCGGGAGTTTGAACTTGCAACCTTCCGGTTACTAGTCCAACGCTCTAATCACTAGGCTACCCTGCCGCACCGAAAGGCAGGAGAATAGAAGAAACCCTGATGAAACCCTGATGCCCTGGCCAAATTTGCATCCAGAACATTATTCCATCATCATTCCTAACACACCAGATTATATCAACACACTTACCACTTCTCTGTCATAGTCCAAGTATAGTGAACACTCGTGTGAAATGGTAACCGTAATACCTTTGGTTGGTGAAACAATGGAGGATGTATCTTCTCACAACATTGAATGTTTTGGTCTTCATACCCACCATTCATTGGCTGAACATGTTTAACAAGGTGTTGAATCTTCTCTCAGGTATGTTATGATGAGTACAGAATACTGCCTATAAGTATGTCTAAGCTCTGAGTGAACACTCAAATCATCTATCAATTATTTATTAGTGACAGACCTATAAACATTTATAACTGAGTTATCAGCATTTATAACTGCTAAAAGTATAACTTATTTTGTAGTGACATACCTATGAATATTTACATCTGAGTTATCAAAATTTCTAACTGCTAAAATGACATCTTATTTTAAAGTGGCAATACACTGACCATTAACAAATGAGTTACCAACATTTATAAGTGCTGAAAAGATAACTTCAAAGAAAGTGGAAACCTACTGACCATTTATTAATGAGCTGCAAACATTTATAACAGCATATGATCTCATCAAGACATAGAAAGAACAAAATGTAATTTAATACAAGGATACATTTGGAAAACTATTTTAATTGCAGTGAGGCAGATCTGTAGCCTACCATTGGTATAGTGAGTAGCCTGACATAGGAGTTGTCTTTTTAAAACCTCTTGAGGATAGGGGAGACGCTAGCGTCTCAACAGGCCAATTGCCAGGGGAAATGCAGAGCGCCAGATTCAAATAAAATGCTATAAAATTCAAACTTTCATTAAATCACACATGTAAGATACTCAATTAAAGCTACACTCGTTGTGAATCCAGCCAACATGTCAGATTTTTAAAATGCTTTTCCGCTAAAGCATATGAAGCTATTATCTGATAGCCTGCAGCCATCCTCACCAGCAGTAAACATAGGAGCTAGCATAGCAGGCGCTACACAAAACGCTGAAATAAAATATAAAATATGCATTAACTTTGACAAGCTTCTTTTGTTGGCACTCCAATATGTCCCATAAACATCACAATTGGTCCTTTTGTACGATTAATTCCGTCCATATATATCGAAAATGTCCATTTATAAAGCGCGTTTGATCCATAAAAAAACAGCTTAGAAAAACGCAACGTCACCACAAAATATTTCAAAAGTTGCCTATAAACTTTGCCAAAATATTTCCAACTACTTTTGTAATACAAAGTTAGGTATTTTTAAACGTTAATAATCGATCAAATTGTAGACGGGGCAATCTGTATTCAACACATCTTGTGCAACTCACAAAAGTGTCCCCTGTTCCGAGTTGGCCTACTTCCTGATAAGACAAAGGAATAACCTCAGCCATATTCCAAACACTGGCGACATCGTGTGGAAGCGGTAGGAACTGAAAGTAGGTTCCTATTAAATTTCCAATGGCAAAGACAATATAGGGAAGAGAGATGGGGGAGAAAAAAAAAGTTAGTCCTCGGGGTTCTGCCTGCTACATAGGTTCTGTTATACTCACAGACATAATTCAAACAGTTTTAGAAACGTCAGAGTTTCTATGAATAATATGCATATCTTATATTCTTGGCACGAGTAGCAGGAAGTTGAAATTGGGCACGCTATTTATCCAAAAGTGAAAATTCTGCCCCCCCCGTCTTCATTACAAGTCAGAATAGAAATAGACAATAGATTAAGTATTTAAAATACAACATAGGGTCCCATGGTCCCCTTTTGCATCTTTATCTGTTTCCCTCTTGTTAAGCATTTCCCAATCCTTGAATCTGAGACCTTATGGGAATCTGTGGGAGAGAAGAGCAATTTATGCCAATTTAGCATAGACACTCTAGCTACACATAACTCTACTACTCCACTACAGTGGAGGCTCTGCAGAGGATGAAGGGGAGTAACATCATCCCCAGTGAATTTCATAAACATTGAAATTGTAAAACATTAAGAAAGTTATACATTTTAGACAAAACTACACTAAATATAATCACATCACCAAATAGATGATTAAAACACATTATTTTGCGAAGGTCTACAGTAGCCTCAACAGCACTCTGTAGGGTAACACCATGGAGTAGCCGGAGGACAGCTTACTTCCGTCCTCCTCTGGGTACATTGACTTCAATACAAAACCTAGGAGGCTCATTGTTCTCACCCTGTCACGACTTCCACCAAAGGTGGCTCCTCTCCCTGTTTGGGCGGTGCTTGGCGGTCGTCGTCGCCGGTCTACTAGCTGCCACCGATCCTTTTCCCTTTTATTTTGGTTATGTCTGTTTTGTGTTTCACCTGGTTTCATTTTGGTTAATTAGGGGGGGGGGTATTTATCTCCACATTTCCTTTGGGGCTTTGTGCGGGATTGTTTTCATTTGACTGTCAGTGAGTTTGGGTTTGTTTTCATTAGTTCATGTTTAACAGGTGGTTTTTCCCTGGACTGTGTCTGAGTGGGATTTCGTGGCTACTGCTGTAGTCCGGTGTCCAGTTATTTTTTGAGCTGGTTGAATAAAACACCCTTTTCTTTGGAACTTGTTTCTCCTGCGCCTGACTCCACACCCACATCTCCTTGGGGAGATCTGACAGAATACCGCACCGTAAATCATGGGGTCAGCAGGAGCGGACACTCCCACCCCGTCCATGGAGGAGCGTGTTCAACAGCACATGGTGGTATTACACCGTTTAGGGACATCTATGGATCAGGTGTTGGCGAGAATGGAGAGATGGGAAAGGAGCGGCCTCCCTACCTCGTCTTCAGCCACTCTCCAGCCTGCACCACTACCTTCTCCGGCGGCGTCCGGCCCCAGCGGGATTCGGCTCGCTCTCCCGAGGGACTACGATGGGACGGCTGCCGGGTGTAAGGGGTTCCTGCTCCAGCTGGAGCTTTCCCTGGTGACTGTTCACCCGTCCCCCTCGGGAGAGGAGAGTGTCAACGTCCTCGTCTCCTGCCTTTCGGGTAAAGCCCTAGAGTGGGCCAACGCGGTCTGGGAGGGCCCAGACTCGGTGAGGGGCCATTACCCAGAGTTCACCTGCCACTTCCTGGCGGTGTTCGATCACCCACCAGAGGGCAGAGCGGTGGGTGAACGACTGTTTCACTTAAGGCAGGAGACGAGGAGTGCACATGATTTCGCGCTGGAGTTCCGGACCCTGGCCTCCGGCGCGGGGTGGAATGACAGGGCCCAGATTGGACCATTATAGGTGTAGCCTGCGGGAGGACTTCTGCAGGGAGCTAGCCTGTCGTGACACCACTCTCACTCTGGATCAGCTAATAGACATGTCCATCAGGCTGGACAACTTGCTGGCTGCTCACGGGCGTCCTGATCAGGGTCTGTTCGTTCCAACCCCCAGCACTCCTGCTCCGACACCGATGGAGCTAGGGGGTGTTGCTAAAAGGGCCACCGGAGGAGGAGCTGATTAGTCTCTTCCTCATTGATTCTCCTGCGTTTCCAGTGGTGCTGGGTATTCCCTGGTTGGCAATCACAATCTTGAAATTTCATGGAAAAAGGGGGCTCTTAAGGGGTGGTCAGAGGACTGCTCAGGTAGGTGTGATTTTTAATTAATTAATTTGCAAATTATGGTGGAAAATAAGTATTTGGTCAATAACAAAAGTTTGGCTTTCTTGAAGCAAGTGGTGACAGAAGACTGGGATAGGGAGAGATTGAATATGTCTGTAAACACTCCAGCCGGCTGTTCTGCGCATGCTCTGAGGACGCGGCTAGGGATGCCGTCTGGGCAGGCAGCCTTGCGAGGGTTAACACACTTAAATGTCTTACTCACGTTGGCCACGGGGAAGGAGACCCCACAGTCCTTGGTAGCGGGCCACGTTGATGGTGCTATGTTATCCTCAAAGCGGGCGAAGAAGGTGATAAGCTTGTCCGGAAGCAAGACGTCGGTGTCTGCGACGTGGCTGGTTGTCCCTTTGTGGTCTGTGATTGTCTGTAGACTCTGCCACATATGTCTCATGTCTGACCCGTTGAATTACAACTCCATTTTGTCTCTGTACTGACGTTTTGCCTGTTTGATTGCCTAACGGTTGGAATAACTACACTGTTTGTATTCAGCCATATTCCCAATCACCTTGCCATGGTTAAACGCGGTGGTTCACACTTTCTGCCATCAGCAGAGAAGAATGGGAGAAATTCACCAAATACAGGTATGCCAAGCTTGTAGCGTCATACCCAAGAAAACTCAAGGCTGTAATTGCTGCCAAAGGTGCTTCAAAAAAGTACTGAGTAAAGGGCCTGAATACTTATGTATAAGTGAAATTTCTAGTTTTATTTTATTATAAATTTTCAAACATTTAGAAAAAACTTTTTGTGCTTTGTCTCTAAAGCCACAGAGGTAGTAATCACACCTGTGGGGAGAGTGGCATTCAACTTACCAAACCACATGACCTTTGTTATGGAGGTGGTCAGAACAAGGTTCAGAACACCTCCATAACAAAGGTCAAGGGTAGAGAAAGCTTGTTGGACACTAAGAAAGCTTTATTGTAGAGCATTTATCACAAAATCCAGGGAGGGGCCAGCTGAGTATAAGACTATCATCTGTATATAAATGGATGAGAGAGCGTCCTACTGCCTGAGCTATGTTGTTGATGTAAATTAAGAAGATTGTGGGGCCAAGGATTGAGCCTTGGGGTACTCCCTTGGTGACAGGCAGTGGCCGAGACAGATTTTCTGACTTTATAAACTGCACTCCTTGAGAGAGGTAGTTTGCAAACCAGGCCAAAGATCCCTCAGAGACACCAACACTCCTTAGCTGGCCCACAAGAATGGAATATCAAGGCACAAGGTGAGACCCAAATGCAGACACAGGAGGCAGATGGACAGGCAAAAAGGTCACAACCAGATCATAGTTCAGGAGGTACAGAGTGGCAGACAGGCTCGTGGTCAAGGTAGGCAGAATGGTCAGGCAGGCAGGTACAAAGTCCAGAAACAGGCAAGGGTCAAAACCGGGAGGACTAGAAAAAGGAGAATGCAAAATGCAGGAGACAGAGAAAAACGCTGGTTGACTTGGAAACATACAAGACGAACTGGCACAGATAGACAGGAAACACAGGGATAAATACACTGGGGAAAACATGCGACACCTGGAGGGAGTGGAGACAATAACGAGGACAGGTGAAACTGATCAGGGTGTGACATGGAATGGTCTACCGTATCAAAAGCTTTGGCCAAGTCAATAAAAATAGCAGCACAACATTGCTTAGAATCAAGGGCAATGGTGACATCATTGAGGACCTTTAAGGTTGCAGTGACACATCCATAACCTGAGCGGAAACCAGATTGCATACCAGAGAGAATACTATAGACATCAAGAAAGACAGTCAGTTGATTATTGACAAGTTTTTCCAGAATGTTTGATAAACAGGGCAAAATAGAAATAGTCCTATAACAGTTAGGATCAGCTTGATCTCCCCTTTAAATAAAGGACAAACAGTGGTTGCCTTCCAAGCAATGGGAACCTCCCTAGAAAGGAGAGACAGGTTAAAAAGGTCGGAGATAGGTTTGGCGATGATAGGGGCAGCAACCTTAAAGATGAAATGGTTTAAACCATCTGACTGAGATTATTTTTGGGGGTCAAGTTCAAGGAGCTCCTTTAGCACCTCGGACTCAATGACTGCCTGCAGGGAGAAACTTTGTAGCGGGGCAGGGGAAAAGAGGGAGGAGCATCGGGGAGAGTCGCATTAGACGGGGTGGGAGATGAGGAAATATTTGACGGGTAAGGAGGCATGGCTGAGTCAAATAGGAATCCCGACTTAATGAAGTGGTGATTAAAGAGCTCAGCTATGTGCTTCTTGTCAGTAACAACCACATCATCAACATTAAGGGACATGGGCAGCTGTGAGGAGGACGGTTTATTATCCAGGTCTTTAACCGTTTTCCAGAACTTCTTAGGGTTAGACCTGCAGAGAGAGAACTAATCCTTAAAGTAACTAACTTTGGCCTTCTGGATATAAAATATAGCCCATCACTGATAATATACATAATTCCAGTGTTCTCATGAGCTGCGCGATGCACAGTGATAACTACTATTGAAATTGATTCTGCACTAAATAATAAACACATGCATATAGACTGAAATACTATCGAATCACCATGATAACATCATCTCCTGCTCTTGATTAGAAAACATTGCTACTCACTCCTGTATATTGATGCATTGCCTGTATGCTAGCCTAGCAAAGGCTACTTCCTTCTTTTATTACAGGGGATGACTCCCCATGATGGGGTGTGTGTTCACCAATCTGCCTGAAAGCTGGTATTGGGAACAAACAAGTAGCTAGCTATATAATAGGCTACCTCTGAGGCTAATTATTTTTAGCTAGCTAGTTTGTAGCCACTATTGACTGACAACAGTAGAGTAGCAACATGGTTGATCCTCGCAATCAGTGACATCCCCGCAGCAGCCAAACATTGAAACATGAGCATATTGAATGACGCGGACGAGGTTCAAACGCAGCTAGTGAGCATTCACGAAGAAAATATGATATCAGAACACAGCACCATAGCGAGAAACATCTAGTTACACAGCAGCGTTGATGCAGAGCAAGAAGCCATCGCATATTAGCAGTAGCAGCAAACTGCAACAGGATGAGAGAGCAGACCCATAAAGCTTAAATACCCACCCAATAAGGTAGCCGTGATTGATACTAGCCTCTAATTGGTACCATCTCAGCTAATGCTTCAGCTGAGGCGGGGCACTTGGGTTTCCTTTCTAAACTGACTTCTCTTAAAATGTGTCTAAAAATGTTTACTTTTTTAAAGTTTCACAATTTTTTTTTCATGAAATTCACTGAGGAGGATGGTCCTCCCCTTCCTCCTCTGTGGAGCCTCCACTGATGGAGATAAACATTTTTTATACTTTAGATCTATTTTTTATACTTAACATGGAATGTGAAAATACTTAATACTACAATACAGTTGTAATGTATACTGAGTGTACAAAACATTAGGAACACTTTCCTAATATTGAGTTGCACCCTCTTTTGCCCTCAGAACAGCCTCAATTCGTTGGGGCATGGACTCTACAAGCATTCCACAGACATGCTAGCCCATGTTGGCTGGATGTAGACCATTCTTGAGACAAACAGGAAACTGTTGAGCGTTGCAGTTCTTGACACAAACCGGTGCACCTAGCACCTACTTCCATACCCCATTCAAAGGCTCTTAAATATTTTGTCTTGCCCATTCATCCTCTGAATGGCACACATACACAATCCATGTCTCAATTGTTACAAGGCTTTAAAATCCTTCTTTAACCTGTCTCCTCCCCTTCATTTACACATTGAAGAGATATTTATGTTGCATGAAAGATTGATTTAGGTGAATTTAATCTCCTTTAAGATATAATACTCACAATGAAGCAGAGGGTAGACACACTGTATGTACTGTACATAAAGCGTAGGTAAAGGTCACTTGTATCTGTGGGAAAGGCTACTGGTAATCATATTATCCCAAACAATTTACATTTTACATTTAAGTCATTTAGCAGACGCTCTTATCCAGAGCGACTTACAAATTGGTGCATTCACCTCATGACATCCAGTGGAACAGTAGTGCATCTAAATCTTTTAAGGGGGGTGGTGAGAGGGATTACTTTATCCTATCCTAGGTATTCCTTAAAGAGGTGGGGTTTCAGGTGTCTCCGGAAGGTGGTGATTGACTCCGCTGTCCTGGCGTCGTGAGGGAGTTTGTTCCACCATTGGGGGGCCAGAGCAGCGAACAGTTTTGACTGGGCTGAGCGGGAACTGTACTTCCTCAGTGGTAGGGAGGCGAGCACAATATGGTGTTAGGTGATTTTAACACGGCAAAGCACCTCTTCAATGCAAAATATGTATATAATTGTATTTAACCTTTATTTAGCTAGGCAAGTAGTTTAAGAACAAGTTCTTATTTACAATGACAGCCTGGTTGTGATACATCCTGTAATTGAACCAGGGTCTGTAGTGACACCACTAGCACAGAGATGCAGTGCCTTAGACCACTGTGCCATTCGGGAGCCAATATAAATAAGTCCACCATATCCTATCACAAAGTGACAGGGTATGTATTGAGTTAAGAGTGCAGATATATTTCTAGCTGTCAAAAGATGCTGAGGGAACATTGTTTCCGTTAACGGCAGGACGGACTAAATGGAAGGATGTACAGTAGACGCCTGCGAATCATCATCTTCTTGTCTGGTTCCTTTCATGTTTGACACAGGAAGGAAGTGTATGAACGTACAATATAGAGAAGAATAAAAAGAGGCGATTATAACACACATACACTACATGACCAAAAGTATGTGGACACCTGCTCACAGCCTTCACTCTTCTGGGCTTTCCACTAGATGTTGGAACATTGCTGCGAGGACTTGATTCCATTCATCCATAAGATCATTAGCGAGGTAAAGTGCTGATGTTGGGCGATTAGGCCTGACTCACAGTCAGAGTTCCAATTCATCCCAAAGGTTTTGGATGGAGTTCAGGTCAGGGCTCTGTGCAGGCCAGTCAAGTTCTTCCACACTGATCTCGACAAACCATTTCTGTATGTAGCTCGTTTTGTGCACGGGGGCATTGTCATACTGAAACAGGAAAGGGCCTTCCCCAAACTGTTGCCACAAAGTTGGAAGCACAGAATCGCCAAGAATTTCATTGTATGGTGTAGTGTTAAGATTTCCCTTCACTGGAACTAGCCCAAACCATGAAAAACAGCCCCAGACCATCCTTCACCAAACGTTACAGATGGCGCTATGCATTGGGGCATGTATCATTCTCCTGGCATCCGCCAAATCCAGATTTGTCCATCGGACTGCCAGATGGTGAAGTGTGATTCATCACTCCAGAGAATGCTTCCACTCCCCAATGACGGCGAGCGTTACACCACTCCAGTTGATGCTTGCATTGTGCATGGTGATCTTAGGCTTGTGTGCGGCTGCTCGGCCATGGAAACCCATTTCATGAAGCTGACGTTGCTTCCAGTAGCAGTTTGGAACTAGGTAGTGAGTGTTGCAACCAAGGACACACTATTTTTACGCACTACACGCTTCAGCACTTGGCAGTCCCATTCGGTGAGTTTGTGGCTGAGCCGTTGTTTCTCCTAGACGCTTCCACTTCACAATAACAGCACTTACAGTTGACCGGAGCAACTCTTAGCAGGGAATAAATTTGACGAACTGTTGGACATGTGGCATCCTATGATGGTGCCACGTTTAAAGTCACTGAGCTCTTCAGTAAGGCCATTCTACTGCCAATGTTTGTCTATGGAGATTGCATGGCGGTGTGCTCGATTTTATACACCTGTCGGCAACGGGTGGGGCTGAAATAGCTGAATTCACTCATTTGAAGGGGCGTCCACATACTTTTGTATATATAGTGCATTTTAAGTCTTTGTTCACCAGGGCACTTGATTAGCAAACTCGGAGAGGAAAAGTAAATGTAGTAAACATTAAGTGGTAGGAAACCACACAGCTTGTGTGCTAGTAGGGGATCAAGTAAGGCTTTGCAGACTTTCCAGATGTAATAAAGGCATCACTCACCACAATCTATCATCTGCAAGAGGTCCAACACTCACAATTGCATGCAAAGCACTTCCTAAAAAATGAAGCATTCTAATGCCATAATTCTTTCTCTTTTGCTAATGGTCCCACAGTCCCAAACATGATGCACTGTAACCATGACTACAGCCGATGATTTCTGCTAAAACCTTAAAAAACACATTGTCGCACCACATGTCACTTCAGAAGACAATCCAATTCTATAAATTTGTCACACATGACACCGACAGGTCTTTACTTTGCCCCAAGTAAGCCTCTGCCCTCTGGCCATGTCTTAACACACCATCATTTAACCAAGTTAATAGAACTCGTCCATGCAATTGTGCACATCATTGGTCAAATTAAATACAAGTTTTAACAGTTTCCTCACATAACTTTTCTTGTCAAATAACGAAGATATTTTGAGAAACAGTGAATACATTTAAAATACTTACCTTTCTTCAGTTATACCCTCTCTGATTATGGCAATAAAATACAGTTTCATGGTTATTGTGTCGAGATTCATGTTTTTTTATTTTTTTATTTTTTATTTCACCTTTATTTAACCAGGTAAGCAAGTTGAGAACAAGTTCTCATTTACAATTGCGACCTGGCCAAGATAAAGCAAAGCAGTTCGACACATACAACGACACAGAGTTACACATGGAGTAAAACAAACATACAGTCAATAATACAGTAAAAAAAACAAGTCTATATACAATGTGAGCAAATTAGGTGAGAAGGGAGGTAAAGGCAAAAAAGGCCATGGTGGCAAAGTAAATACAATATAGCAAGTAAAACACTGGAATGGTAGTTTTGCAATGGAAGAATGTGCAAAGTAGAAATAAAAATAATGGGGTGCAAAGGAGCAAAATAAATAAATTAATTAAATACAGTTGGGAAAGAGGTAGTTGTTTGGGCTAAATTATAGGTGGGCTATGTACAGGTGCAGTAATCTGTAAGATGCTCTGACAGTTGGTGCTTAAAGCTAGTGAGGGAGATAAGTGTTTCCAATTTAAGAGATTTTTGTAGTTCGTTCCAGTCATTGGCAGCAGAGAACTGGAAGGAGAGGCGGCCAAAGAAAGAATTGGTTTTGGGGGTGACTAGAGAGATATACCTGCTGGAGCGTGTGCTACAGGTGGGAGATGCTATGGTGACCAGCGAGCTGAGATAAGGGGGACTTTACCTAGCAGGGTCTTGTAGATGACATGGAGCCAGTGGGTTTGGCGACGAGTATGAAGCGAGGGCCAGCCAACGAGAGCGTACAGGTCGCAATGGTGGGTAGTATATGGGGCTTTGGTGACAAAACGGATTGCACTGTGATAGACTGCATCCAATTTGTTGAGTAGGGTATTGGAGGCTATTTTGTAAATGACATCGCCAAAGTCGAGGATTGGTAGGATGGTCAATTTTACAAGGGTATGTTTGGCAGCATGAGTGAAGGATGCTTTGTTGCGAAATAGGAAGCCAATTCTAGATTTAACTTTGGATTGGAGATGTTTGATATGGGTCTGGAAGGAGAGTTTACAGTCTAACCAGACACCTAAGTATTTGTAGTTGTCCACGTATTCTAAGTCAGAGCCGTCCAGAGTAGTGATGTTGGACAGGCGGGTAGGTGCAGGTAGCGATCGGTTGAAGAGCATGCATTTAGTTTTACTTGTATTTAAGAGCAATTGGAGGCCACGGAAGGAGAGTTGTATGGCATTGAAGCTTGCCTGGAGGGTTGTTAACACAGTGTCCAAAGAAGGGCCGGAAGTATACAGAATGGTGTCGTCTGCGTAGAGGTGGATCAGAGACTCACCAGCAGCAAGAGCGACCTCATTGATGTATACAGAGAAGAGAGTCGGTCCAAGAATTGAACCCTGTGGCACCCCCATAGAGACTGCCAGAGGTCCGGACAGCAGACCCTCCGATTTGACACACTGAACTCTATCAGAGAAGTAGTTGGTGAACCAGGCGAGGCAATCATTTGAGAAACCAAGGCTGTCGAGTCTGCCGATGAGGATGTGGTGGTTGACAGAGTCGAAAGCCTTGGCCAGATCAATGAATACGGCTGCACAGTAATGTTTCTTATCGATGGCGGTTAAGATATCGTTTAGGACCTTGAGCGTGGCTGAGGTGCACCCATGACCAGCTCTGAAACCAGATTGCATAGCAGAGAAGGTATGGTGAGATTCGAAATGGTCGGTAATCTGTTTGTTGACTTGGCTTTCAAGACCTTAGAAAGGCATGGTAGGATAGATATAGGTCTGTAGCAGTCTGGGTCAAGAGTGTCCCCCTTTGAAGAGGGGGATGACCGCAGCTGCTTTCCAATCTTTGGGAATCTCAGATGACACGAAAGAGAGGTTGAACAGGCTAGTAATAGGGGTGGCAACAATTTCGGCAGATAATTTTAGAAAGAAAGGGTCCAGATTGTCTAGCCCGGCTGATTTGTAGGGGTCCAGATTTTTCAGCTCTTTCAGAACTTCAGCTGAATGGATTTGGGAGAAGGAGAAATGGGGAAGGCTTGGGCGAGTTGCTGTTGGGGGTGCAGTGCTGTTGACCGGGGTAGGAGTTGCCAGGTGGAAAGCATGGCCAGCCGTAGAAAAATGCTTATTGAAATTCTCAATTATGGTGGATTTATCAGTGGTGACAGTGTTTCCTATCTTCAGTGCAGTGGGCAGCTGGGAGGAGGTGTTCTTATTCTCCATGGACTTTACAGTGTCCCAGAACTTTTTAGAGTTAGTGTTGCAGGAAGCAAATTTCTGCTTGAAAAAGCTAGCCATGGCTTTTCTAACTGCCTGTGTATTACGGTTTCTAGCTTCCCTGAACAGCTGCATATCACGGGGGCTGTTCGATGCTAATGCAGAACGCCATAGGATGTTTTTGTGTTGGTTATTGTGTTGGTACTGTAAAATACTGGTGAATGGTCCTGTTTACAGATATAAAGATATATACAGTGAGGGGGGAAAAGTATTGGATCCCCTGTTGATTTTGTATGTTTGCCCACTGACAAAGAAATGATCAGTCTATAATTTTAATGGGTTTATTTATTTTAATGGGTTTATTTGAACAGTGAGAGACAGAATAACAACAAAAAAATCCAGAAAAACGCATGTCAAAAATGTTATGAATTGATTTGCATTTTAATGAGGGAAATAAGTATTTGACCACCTCTCAATCAGAAAGATTTCTGGCTCCCAGGTGTCTTTTATACAGGTAACGAGCTGAGATTAGGAGAACACTCTTAAAGGGAGTGCTCCTAATCTCAGTTTGTTACCTGTATAAAAGACACCTGTCCACAGAAGCAATCAATCAGATTCCAAACTCTCCACCATGGCCAAGACCAAAGAGCTCTCCAATGATGTCAGGGACAAGATTGTAGACCTACACAAGGCTGGAATGGGCTACAAGACCATCGCCAAGCCACTTGGTAAGAAGGTGACAACAGTTGGTGCGATTATTCACAAATGGAAGAAACACAAAAAAACTGTCAATCTCCCTCTGCCTGGGGCTCCATGCAAGATCTCACCTTGTGGAGTTGCAATGATCATGAGAACGGTGAGGAATCAGCCCAGAACTACACGGGAGGATATTGTCAATGATCTCAAGGTAGCTGGGACTATAGTCACCAAGAAAACAATTGGTAACACACTACACCGTGAAGGACTGAAATCCTGCAGCGCCCGCATGCTCCCCCTGCTCAAGAAAGCACATATACATGCCCTTCTGAAGTTTGCCCATTAACATCTGAATGATTCAGAAGACAACTGGGTGAAAGTGTTGTGGTCACATGAGACCAAAATGGAGCTCTTTGGCATCAACTCAACTCGCCGTGTTTGGAGGAGGAGGAATGCTGCCTAGAACACCAAGAACACCATCCCCACCGTCAAACATGGAGGTGGAAACATTATGCTTTGGGGGTGTTTTTCTGCTAAGGGGACAGGACAACTTCACCGCATCAAAGGGACGATGGACGGGGCCATGTACCGTCAAATCTTGGGTGAGAACCTCCTTCCCTCAGCCAGGGCATTGAAAATGGGTCGTGGATGGGTATTCCAGCATGACAATGACCCAAAACACATGGCCAAGGCAACAAAGGAGTGGCTCAAGAAGAAGCACATTAAGGTCCTGGAGTGGCCTAGCCAGTCTCCAGACCTTAATCCCATAGAAAATCTGTGGAGGAAGTTGAAGGTTCAAGTTGCCAAACGTCAGCCTTGAAACCTTAATGACTTGGAGAAGATCTGCAAAGAGGAGTGGGACAAAATCCCTCCTGAGATGTGTGCAAACCTGGTGGCCAACTACAAGAAACGTCTGAACTCTGTGATTGCCACAAAGCACTAAGTCATGTTTTGCAGAGGGGTCAAATACTTATTTCCCTCATTAAAAAGCAAATCAATTTATAACATTTTTGACATGCGTTTTTCTGGATTTTTGTTGTTATTCTGTCTCTCACTGTTCAAATAAACCTACCATTAAAATTATAGACGGATCATTTCTTTGTCAGTGGACAAACGTACAAAATCAGCAGGGGATCAAATACTTTTCCCCCTCACTGTATGCATACTTTGCCATGATTTAATTTGCATATCGCAGTGTGATGAGGACAAACTGACCGGAAAATTCTGTGGGTTCTAAATATTTACCCTTGTGGTACTCTGTCATTTATTATGTGTTCTGGGAGACAAACAGTGCAAATTGTGTTGTTAGACATTGTGCTAATCAACAGCATAGCTGGAACACAGCTACTGTAAAGTTTTGTGCATGATGGAAAATATGTCTCAATATTTAACATTTTGTTCTTTATTGCAATGATGTCTAGTGAAGATTCCAAACGGAAGATCAATGTTATTGCGTTGAGAGTAATTCTTCACAAAGTCTCCAAAATGAATGGCACTGCTACTGAAAGGGTGCTCTTTGAAAGCAAAGGTGTTAAAGAAAAAAAAACACTGTTCATCCAAGTGCAACTGCTGCTCCAGTGTGTTATATCAATGGTGACCAATGACAGAAACTCCAAGAGTTGATGTCCTGACCATCTATCTGAGTAAATGCTATGGGAAATTGAAATGTTTCTTTACAGAAATACTAGGTCATCTAAAGTACTGAGGAACAGAAGCAGACATTAAATGCATCGCATTTCAGAGCCTAACTTTGCCAGGCATTCAAAATGTCACTGATGTGATGGTTCAGGAAACACTTGGCAAGGAGTTTGTAATAGTAATAGTAATTCTGTAATCAAATCTTATTAGTTACATGCGCCGAATAAAACAGTTGTAGACCTTAAAGTGAAACGCTTGCTTACGAGCACCTAAACAACAATGCAGTTTAAAAAAAATTAAAGTAATACGTAATTAAAGAGCTGCAGTAAAATAACAATAGTGAGACTATATACAGGGGGGTACCGGTACAGAGTCAATGTGTGGGGGCACCGGTTAGTTTAGGTAATATGTACATGTACAATGAAGTCGGAAGTTTGCATATACCTTAGCCAAATTAAACTCAGTTTTTCTCAATTCCTGACATTTAATCCTAGTAAAAATTCCCTGTCTTAGGTCAGTTAGGATCACCACTTTATTTTAAGAATATGAAATGTCAGAATAATAGTAGAGAGAATGATTTATTTCAGCTTTTATTTATTTCATCTCATTCCCAGTAGGTCAGAAGTTTACATACACTCAATTAGTATTTGGTAGCATTGCCTTTAAATTGCTTAACTTGGGTCAAACGTTTCGGGTAGCCTTCCACAAGCTTCCCACAATAAGTTAGGTGAATTTTGTCCCATTCCTCCTGACAGAGCTGGTGTAACTGAGTCAGGTTTGTAGGCCTCCTTGATCGCACATTCATTTTAAGTTGCGATTGAGGTCAGGGCTTTGTGATGGCCACTCATCTCTTGGAGACAGAACACGTCTCCTTCCTGAGCGGTATGACAGCTGCAGGGTCCTATGGTGTTTATACTTGCGTACTATTATTTGTACAGATGAATGTGGTACCTTCAGGCGTTTGGAAATTGCTCCGAAGGATGAACCAGACTTGTGGAGGTCTACAATATTTTTCTGAGGTCTTGGCTGATTTCTTTTGATTTTCCCATGATGTCAAGCAAAGAGGCACTGAGTTTGAAGGTAGGCCTTGAAATACATCTACAGGTACATCTCCAATTCTCACAAATGATGTCAATTAGCCTATCAGAAGCTTTTTCTGGAATTTTCCAAGCTGTTTAAAGGCACAGTCAACTTCGTGTATGTAAACTTCTGACCCACTGGAATTGTGATACAGCAAATTTTAAGTGAAATAATCTGTCTGTAAACAATTGTTTGAAAAATTACTTGTGTCATGCACAAAGTAGATAGTTTGTTAACAAGAAATTTGTGGAGTGGTTGAAAACGAGTTTTAATGACTCCAACCTAAGTGTATGTAACTTCCAACTTCAACTGTAGGTAGAGTTATTAAATTGCCTATGCATAGATGATAACAACAGAGAGTAGCAGCAGTGTAAAAGAGGGAGGGGGGGGGGCAATGCAAATAGTCTGGGTACCCATTTGATTAGATGTTCAGGAGTCGTATGGCTTGGGGGTAGAAGCTGTTTAGAAGCCTCTTGAACGTAGACTTGGCACTCCGGTACCGCTTGCCGATTGGTAGCAGAGAGAACAGTCAATGTCTAGGGTAGCTGGAGTCTTTGACCATTTTTAGGATCTTCCTCTGACACTGCCTGGTATGAAGGTCCTGGATGGCAGAAAGCTTGGCCCCAGTGATGTACTGGGCCGTACGCACTACCCACTGTAGTGCCTTGCGGTCGGAGGCCGAGCATTTGCCATACCAGGCAGTGATGCAACCATGCTCTCGATGTTGCAGCGGCATAACCTTTTGAGGATCTGAGGACCCATGCCAAATCTTTTCAGTCTCCTGAGGGGGAATAGGTTTTGTCGTGCCCTCTTCACGACTATCTTGGTGTGCTTGGACCATGTTAGTTTGTTGGTGATGTGGACACCAAGGAACTTGAAGCTCTCAACCTGATCCACTACAGCCCCATCGATGAGAATGGGGGCGTGCTCGGGCCTCTCTTTCCTGTAGTCCACAATCATCTCCTTTGTTTTGATCACGTTGAGGGAGAGGTTGTTTTCCTGGCACCACACGGCCAGGTCTCTGACCTCCTCCTCCTGTTGTGTCATCGGGAAACTTAATGATGGTGTTGGAGTCAGGCCTGGCCGTGCAGTCATGAGTGAACAGGGAGTACCAGGAGGGGATTGAGCACGCACCCCTGAGGGGCCCCTGTGTTGAGGATCAGCGTGGTGGATGTGTTGTTACCTACCCTTACCTCCTGGGGGCAACCCCTCAGGAAGTCCAGTTTCCAGTTGCAGAGGGAGGTGTTTAGTCCCAGGGTCCTTAGCTTATTGATGAGCTTTGAGGGCACTATGGTGTTGAACGCTGAGCTGTAGTCAATGAATAGCAATTCTCACATAGGTGTTCCTTTTGTCCAGGTGGGAAAAGGCAGTGTGGAGTGCAATAGAGATTGCATCATCTGTGGATCTGTTAGGGCAGTATGCCCATTGGAGTGGGTCTAGGGTTTCTGGGATAAAGGTGTTGATTTGAGCTATGAACAGACTTTCAAAGCACTTCATGGCTACAAACATGAGTGCAATGGGTCGGTAGTCATTTAGGCAGGTTACCTTAGTGTTCTTGGGCACAGGGACTATGGTGGTCTGATTAAAACAGGTTGGTGTTACAGACTCGGACAGGGAGAGGTTGAAAATATCAGTGAAGACACTTGCCAGTTGGTCAGCGCATGCTCACAGTACACATCCTGGTCATCTGTCTGGCCCTGCAGCCTTGTGAATGTTTACCTGTTTAAAGGTCTTACTCACATCAGCTGCGGAGAGTGTGATCCCACAATCTTCCGGAACAGCTGGTGCTCTCATGCATGCTTCAGTGTAATTTGCATTGAAGCGAGCATAGAAGTAGTTTAGCTCGTCCGGTAGGCTCATTTCACTGGGCAGCTCTCGGCTGCGCTTCCCTTTGTAGTCTGTAATGCTGTAATGGTTTGCAGGCCCTGCCACATCCGACGAGTGTCAGAGCCGCTGTAGTACGATTCGATCTTAGTCCTGTATTGACGCTTTGCCTGTTTGATGGTTCGTTGGAGGGCATAGCGGGATTTCTTATAAGCTTCCGGGTTAGAATCTCGCTCCTTGAAAGCGGCAGCTCTAGCCTTTAGCTCAGTTTGGATGTTGCCTGTAATCTATGACCTCTGGTTGGTGTATGTATGTACGGTCACTGTGGGAATGACGTCATCGATGCACTTATTGATGAAGCCAATGACTGATGTGGTGTACTCCTCAATGCCATTGGAGGAATCCAATAACATATTCCAGTCTGTGCTGTAAAAACAGTCCTGTAGCTTAGCATCTGCTTCATCTGACCACTTTTTTTATTGAGTCACTGGTGCTACCTGCTTGCCAAATGGAGCGTGATGGAGAGCTTTCAAATCAAATCAAATCAAATGTATTTATATAGCCCTTCGTACATCAGCTGATATCTCAAAGTGCTGTACAGAAACCCAGCCTAAAACCCAAAACAGCAAGCAATGCAGGTGTAGAAGCACGGTGGATAGGAAAAACTCCCTAGAAAGGCCAAAACCTAGGAAGAAACCTAGAGAGGAACCAGGCTATGTGGGGTGGCCAGTCCTCTTCTGGCTGTGCCGGGTGGAGATTATAACAGAACATGGCCAAAATGTTCAAATGTTCATAAATGTCCAGCATGGTCGAATAATAATAAGGCAGAACAGTTGAAACTGGAGCAGCAGCACGGTCAGGTGGACTGGGGACAGCAAGGAGTCATCATGTCAGGTAGTCCTGGGGCATGGTCCTAGGGCTCAGGTCCTCCTCCGAGAGAGAGAAAGATAGAATTAGAGAGAGCATATATGGGGTGGCTAGTCCTCTTCTGGCTGTGCCGGGTGGAGATTAAATCAGAACATGGCCAAGATGTTCAAATGTTCATAAATGACCAGCATGGTCGAATAATAATAAGGCAGAACAGTTGAAACTGGAGCAGCAGCACGGCCAGGTGGACTGGGGACAGCAAGGAGTCATCATGTCAGGTAGTCCTGGGGCATGGTCCTAGGGCTCAGGTCCTCCGAGAGAGAGAAAGAAAGAGAGAAGGAGAGAATTAGAGAACGCACACTTAGATTCACACAGGACACCGAATAGGACAGGAGAAGTACTCCAGATATAACAAACTGACCCTAGCCCCCCGACACATACTACTGCAGCATAAATACTGGAGGCTGAGACAGGAGGGGTCAGGAGACACTGTGGCCCCATCCGAGGACACCCCCAGACAGGGCCAAACAGGAAGGATATAACCCCACCCACTTTGCCAAAGCACAGCCCCCACACCACTAGAGGGATATCTTCAACCACCAACTTACCATCCTGAGACAAGGCTGAGTATAGCCCACAAAGATCTCCGCCGTGGCACAACCCAAGGGGGGGCGCCAACCCAGACAGGATGTCTTTGTCTTAGAACTAATTAAGAGTAATCTTGGAAGGAACTGTGATCAAGCGGAACTCACTTTGGGAAGACAATGTACTACAACTATAACATACTATCAGACATGGGCAGAAAATAGTTGTATTTTGTATTTTATTTGAAAATACCAACTTTTTCCAAATACTTGAGGTATATATAGTATAGTTTAGAATATAGAATATAGTTTATATAGAGTTTCAACTAAAAGGCTAATTAAAATACAGGTATCAGAATTGTTTTAGTTAAAATTAAGATTAAAATATATATATATATATTTGATGGCTGCCAAATACTTGACAAAATAACAAAAATTACAACAGTTAGTTGAGTTATATTGTCATAAGCACAGGGATTGGAGACCTCTTAGATATGAATCCTAATATAGCCTATAGCCTAGAATTAAATACATGAGGGACATGGAATCACCTCAACACTAGAGTAGACCCCATTTGCAGCTTCAAAATGAATAATACAGTCACACTTATTTTACTGTAGTTCTTATACATGTGTATTATTACAATAGCAACATTGTTGTTACATAGGACTTTAGAAATAGCTTTAGAAGTGCATAATAATGGGGTTATTACATAAATGGAGTAAGGAACAGTCACTATTCCTCTTGTGTACAGTAGTTATAAAAACTCAGCTCATTGCTACAGAATTCAAATTGAATTAACAAAGTATTATGTAACAACATGCTAATAATATGTTGTTCCAAAAGTAATTACAGTTTGAGTACACAGGCACAATAATAGTTTGTTAAGTGTTACTGAGAATGCTAACAGTAATAAACTATGACTAATACGTGTTGAAAGGAAACAAAATATCCAAAACTGATTCTTGAATAAACTACAGCCAAGGTAGTTGGAAAATCATGTTAGTTGGTATTCTGAGTAAACCATCCCTTTTAATGATGGTATAGTGTGTGTTTGAATCAAGAATAGTTACCCGCAGATGGTTCGCATATGGTTCAAAGTTGTTTTTACTAAGCTTCCAACTTGCTGTTTGCACTGCAGCATTTTCAGGTATCATACAATTAATTGCAGCTTTCTACCTTTTCAGTGTCATGTTGAAAGAGTCATACAGTAGTTGAGCGTCACAACTTACTAATACTTATCTGTACAAAATATAGGGGGCAATGGACATTCAAGAGAATGGACATTTACAGAATGTACAGATAGAAATGTATTGTGTAGATCAAATATAACTGTCAGATAGATTGAATTACTATATTGTATTCTCTAGTAATTATATTTCTATCTTCAACATGCAGTTCCAGATAAAGCCTTGCCATTAGTTGAAGGCAGCCAATCCAATAGTTTCTGAAAAGTAGTCACTTCCTGAGATCTTTAGTCCCCAAAATGGAGTTGCTGCTTTCTCAGATCTGTATTCAAATTGTTTTAAAAACAAGTTACTTTCTGAGATCTGTATTCAACTAGTTTTGAAAAAGTAGTTGCTTCCTGAGATCTGTATTCAAATCGTTTTAAAAAGTAGTCACTTTCTGAGATTTGTATTCAAATAGTTGTAGTCCCCTCCAAAGTAACTATTTGTTCACCCAAAATAAATAGTTACTTTCCGCAAAGCATAGTTAAAACTGTAGTTATCCCAGGTCTGCATACTATTAGTGATAATACTACTGTAATACCAACATGCCTTGAAGTGATGCTGGCATGCTGAGCTAGATTTATAAAATTACCACTAGCATTACATTTCTAAAGGTGTTTTTAATTCCCATCTGAGCCTAGATGAGGAAATCCGTTGTACACTCATGGACATCTGGTCAACAAGCCGGATAATGTTAATAGACTGAGTTTGGTGGAGCATCCCAACATGTGTTTATTGCTGATATAAATGATGACCACATCGAGGTCCTGAGAACCTGGCAGTGTCTGCTGCCAGCCAGGAGGAGTGAATGTCAATGACTGTGGAAGGAATCACTCCAATGAACGTTCAAAGACTCGCATCAAGGACGCAGGCCAGCGTTCAATGACATCCCACAATCGTCAGCAGAAGCTTTGGAGGCACTGTTTAAATGTTCAAATGACCATCAGCTACAAAATGTAAATCATTTGAAAGCTAGCTATATAAAGGTAAACGTTTGAGTTTGACGTCATCGCAAAGGTTTCATTTGCCTTTTTCCTGTAAGCTGCCAATCCTCTTTCAATTTTATAAATATTTAGCCAGAAACATTTTCGAACATCAGGTTCTCTACCTAATATACTGTAACTACACCGAACAAAAATATAAATGCAACATAACACAATTTCAAAGATTTTACTGAGTTACAGTTCATATAAGGAAATCAGTCAATTGAAATAAATTCATTAGGCCCTAGTCTATGGATTTCACGACTGGGAATATAGATATGCATCTGTTGGTCACGGATACCTTAAAGAAAAGGTAGGGGTGTGGATCAGAAAACCAGTCTTGTGTGACCACCGTTTGTCCCATGCAGTGCGACACATCTTCTTCGAATAGAGTTGATCAGGCTGTTGATTGTGGCCTGTAGAATGTTGAACCACTCCTCTTCAATGGCTGTGTGAAGTTGCTGGATATTGGTGGGAACTGGAACACACTGTCATGCACATCAATCCAGAGCATCGCAAACATGCTCAATTGGTGACGTGAGTATGCAGGCCATACAAGTGGTCTGCGGTTGTGAGGCCAGTTGGACGCACTACCAAATTCTCTAAAATGACATTGGAGGCGGCTTATGGTAAAGAAATTAACATTCAATCATCTGGCAACAGCTCTGGTGGAAATTCCTGCAGTCAGCATGCCAATTACACACTCCCTCAAAACTTGGGACATCTGTAGCATTGTGTTGTGTGACAAAACTGCACATTTTAGTATGGCCTTTTGTTGTCCGCAGCACAAGGTGCACCTGTGCAATGATCATGCTGTTTAATCATCTTCTTGATATGCCACACCTGTCAGGTGAATGCATTATCTTGGCAAAGGAGAAATGGTCACTAACAATGTAAACCAAATTTGAGAGAAATAAGCTTTTTGTGCTTATGGAACAATTCTGGGATATTTTATTTCAGCTCATGAAACATGGGACCAACACTTGACATGTTATGTTTATATTTTTGTTTAGAGTAAAACCTTGAGTTTCAGAAAGTCATAACTAAGAAAAATGGAATGCAGGTATAAATTCTAATCGGAGGAGGCCCAAAATCCTCAGTGTGTCATCTTCATACGAATGAGTAAAGTCCAAAAAATATGAAACGCATTCCCAGAACCTGATATGACGTCATACGGAGAACACAGCATGTAAATCTCATTATCTTAATTTACCGTGGGTCATAAAACTGTAGCAGGAAATAGAGGGAAAGGATGAGCGAGGGGAGCTTCAACATGTGAACACATGAAATTAAAGGGTTTCCTGGAAGGGGTAATATGTCCCCCGTTTGATGTTAAGTCCCCTATATGGGGGGCTTTGGTTCTGGACCGGTTCCGACTGACATGTTGGTGTACAAAGCACTCTCTGAATGCCGTAGGGTCCCTTGCCTTATAGTGCTATGAAGGGCCATCTGTTGGCTCTCCACTTCCACTTTCTCAGCGGAACTGTCTTGAACTGTCAGGTTTCAGATCCAACATTTACATAAGGAGTGACGTCACATTTCCAGGAAAACCTGACCACTTTCTTTTAGTCACAGACAGACAAAATCACTTTGTGTTTATAGCTGAAGTTGTAACAAGTCTTAGCACATTTGAATGGTGTCTCAGCAGCACTCAGCAGACGTTCAGGAGAAAATGATCTGGCGTCAGTTATATGAAATATTGCCAAGTATGATCATATTTATTTTAATTATGAGTAAGTTGAAGTCTTATACAAAGTTGTTTATAATTGTATTATTATTATGTTTAGAATGCATTTCAGTCATTTCAAGCCCTATTGCCCCACTTGTTGAATAGGAAAAAAACAATATATGATTGTTCATATTTTCATAATATTTGTACTATGTACTTGAGCTTGTGTCCTCAAATGTGACTACAACAGCAATTTATAACCATTTTTTTAACAGAAAGGTGAGTTCCAGACCTTTCTAAAACTATGCATTCTTGCCATTTGTTCATGGCCATCTCATCCCATCCCATATAGTGTGAGTAAGAGAACGAAATAGAGAGAGAACAAAATGAGGATTGAACAAAAAATGAAATAGAGAGAGAAAGTTGGAGAGGGTGAAAGAGACAAAAAGAAAGCAAGAGAGACGAGGCATCTTTGCATTATGACGTTCCGACTACAACAGCCCAACACACTAACTCAGCCAGAGGTGCTTCATCTGCAGACGCTGAGCAGAGCAGTGCTGACAGAACCTGTATAAACATGAACAAATATGGGTCTGAAGCCACCAGCCCAGCGGACATTTTATTTTGACGCCTCCATTTGACGTCTTCTCTGAGGTGAGAGCTCCTCTGAGCTTGGTATAATGATGCATGTATATATTTAAAATAAAATGATGTTGTGCTTATCCTTAGCCAACATGCTACCCTATTCCACTGAGAAATTCACTTCCAGGGAAAAGAGGGCAATCCTGGCAACGTCCCAAAACAAAATGGGATTGGTTTTGGAGAGCACAACTGCAAAGCAGCCATTTGGTGTGTTGTTTTCTGATGTTTTTTGTGTGGGCTCTGGTATTAGACTGGAAGGCAGTGCAGTAGTTCCCTGAGCCTGGTGAATACTCATTACAAGTTGACAAAGAAGTGATTCAGAGAGCCCAGGCCCAGTGAGAGGATTACACAGGTGTTGTTGAAGGATGCGCAACTGGGATTTATGATACACACTATTTGGCTGAGACTGTTTTGGATTTCCAATCTCCATCAGCTACAAGGCAAGATGATCACCCTCAGTATAAGCCACATAATCATTTGATAGTCACTCATCACTCCAGTTATTCTCTACAAGCAGTGGTGGCTGGTAGACATAGATATAGAAGGCTGGGCTCATTGTAATGGCTGGAATGGAACAGTATCAAATACATGACATCCATGTGTTTGATACCTTTCCATCCATTCCATTCCAATCATTACGATGAGCCCATCTTCCTATATCTCCACCCACCAGGCTCCTCTGTCTACAAGTGATGAGAAGACACCCAGGTCCATGTAAGTAATCTGCTTCCAGGTGGCAACACTTCCCTCCTTACCTCTCTACTGTCATAGATCCCCAGCAGCATACCCCTCTGCATACCACTGCTGGCTTGCCTCTGAAGCTATGCAGGGTTGGTCCTGTAGGTCCCTGGATGGGAGACCAGATGCTGCTGGAAGTGGTGTTGTAGGGCCAGTAGGGGCCACTTTTCCCTCTGGTCTAAGGAGATCATAGGGCAGTGAAGGGCACATTGCCTTGGGTAGGGTGCTGTCTTTTGGATGGGACATTAAATACGGGTCCTGACTCTCTATGGTCATTAAAAATACCATGGCACTTATTATAAGAGTAGGGTGTTAACCCCAGTGTCATGCCTAAATTCCCAACCTGGCACCATTCCATATCATGGCCACTTAATCATTCCCCACATTCCTAATGGGCATATAGATCTCTAGCTGATGTGTGGTGAGTGTTTTGGCACAAAAATGGTTGTTGTGCATCACATTGGTGTTGGATGAGATGAGTTCCCTCTTACTATGTAAAGTGCTTTGAGTACCTCAGTTGGTAGAAAAGTGCTATATATATCCAATCAATTAATGTAGTGTTATGACATAAAATGGCTGTTTTGTATCACTCCGGTGGTAGATAAAATGAGTAAGTTCTACAAAGATGCAATTCATCTTCCAATTCATCTTCCACGTTGGGTGAAATATTCAATACATTTTAGCTGTGTCCTATACACCTCCTGAAAATGCTGTTGAACCATAATTGTTAACGGCTGGCGCCATGAACTGGCTCTATTGCAAACATCTGCAGCAATCAGTGAGACGACCAAATGGAAGATTCCTGTCATTGTCACCAATAGGGATTGTGTTGTTACATTTACATTTACATTTAAGTCATTTAGCAGACGCTCTTATCCAGAGCGACTTACAAATTGGTGCTTTCACCTTATGACATCCAGTGGAACAGCCACTTTACAATAGTGCATCTAGGTCTTTTAAGGGGTCTTTTAATAGTGCATCGTGGTCTTTTCAACCTTCCTCTTCATTAGCATCTAACATTAGATTAGGCTCTATTGGTTGCTTCAACTTTGTGCTGCATGACCTCATAGTAGTTTTAAGTTTACATTTTTTGTAGCCTTTTGCTATTGAGTGCTAAGGGCTTGGGAGATGCAATCGCTTCAGTTTCAGCTCCACCCTCAAATCTCTCCACCAAATCTCACCATATAAATCAAAGGTCATTAACCATGGTGCTGTAGAACTATCTGATGTGCAGGCTTTAATTCCACCACGAACACATATCATTTAACTAATCAAGATCTTGATGTGTAGCCATTGTGTTTGCGCCCGACTAAAACTTTGCATTTAGAGGCTGGTGACCACTAATGTAAATAATGTCAAACTTGGTCTGGACATTGTAGACTGGGTGAGGGTCAAACCAGGGGCTGGCATTAACAGAAGCCTGACACATGGAACTAAAGGAAAGCCATGCTCATGTCAGTTGTAACCTACCGTAACAAACTCCCACGAAAGAGGTGAGCCAGTCCACTCACCAACATCTTCCAAAATAGTTACCACAGTTCAAAAGCTTAATCAACCATTGTGTCATCAATAAAATGTACACTGAACAAAAATATAAACACAACATGTAAAGTGTTGGGTCCATGTTTCATGAGCTGAAATAAAAGATCCCAGAAATGTTCCATACTCTCATAGTTTGTGCAGAAATTTGCCAAGATAATCCATCCACCTGACAGGTGTGGCATATCAAGAAGCTGAGTAAATAGCATGATCATTACAAAGGTGCACCTTGTGCTGGGACAACAAAAGGCCACTCTAAAATGTGCAGTTTTGTCACACAGCACAATGCCAAAGATTTATAACATTTTGAGGGAGCGTGCATTTGACATGCTGACTGCAGGAATGTCCACCAGAGCTGCTGCCAGATAAATTATTGTTCATTTCTCTACCATAATCAAAAGGCAATGTCGTTTTAGACAACCACATACCCAGGATCGTCTGAGACCAGCCTACTGGAAAGCTGATGAAACTGTGGGTTTGCACAAACTGGCAGACCGGCTTTTTTTATTTTATCTTTATTTAACTAGCCAAGTCAGTTAAGAACAAACTCTTATTTTCAATGACAGCCTAGGAACAGTGGGTTAACTGCCTGTTCAGGGGCAGAACGACAGATTTGTACCTTGTCAGCTTGAACTTGAAACCTTCCGGTTACTAGTCCAACGCTCTAACCACTAGGCTACCCTGCTGCCCCCGGAAGCTCATCTGAGTGTTCATCGTCCTCACCAGGGTCTTGACTTAACTGCAGTTCAGCATTGTAAATTACTTCAGGCAGATGGCAGACAGCTTGTATGGCGTCATGTGGGTGAGCGGTTTGCTGATGTCAATGTTGTGAACAGAGTGCCCCATGGTGGCGGTGGGGTTATGGTATGGGCATGCATGTGTTAGGGACAACGAACACAGCTGCATTTTATCTATGGCAATTTTAATGCATAGAGATACAGTGACAAGATCCTGAGGCCCATTGTCGTGCAATGTTTCGGCATGATAATGCAGCACAGCCCCATGTCACAAGGAGCTGTACACAATTCCTGGAAGCTGAAAATGTTCCAGTTTTTCCATGGCCTGCATACTCACCAGACATGTCACCCATTGAGCATGTTTGGGATGCTCTGGATCGATGTGTATGACAGCGTGTTCCAGTTCCTGCCAATATCCAGCTTTTTCGAACACAGCCATTGAAGAGGAGTGGGACGACATTCCAAAGTCTTGATCAACTCTATGCAAAGGAGATGTGTCACGCTGCATGAGTCAAATGGTGGTCACACCAGATATTGACTGGTTTTCTGATCCATGCCCCTACATTTCTATTAAAGGTATCTGTGACCAACAGATGCATAACTGTATTCCCAGTCGTGAAATACATAGATTAGGGCCTAATGAATTTACTTCAATTGACTGATTTCCTTATATGAACTGTAATTCAGTAAAGTTTTTGAAATTGCTGCATGTTGGGTTTATATTTTTGTTTATTACAGATAATAATTCATGTCTCATACAATACAGATACCAAGTTTGAGATGTGTTCCTTATGTTGTTGTGTGGCTCGCTGGTTGTCAAGGTGATTTCTCTCCATCTTACTCCCTGTGTCACATTGTTTATGAATAACTGGTTATGTGTTGGTTATTTACTGTCAGTCCCCCTTCTGGACAATAAGTAATTGGCCAAGAGTCTGGCAAAACTCTATGTTTGCATACTTCTCAATCGCCTGGCTCTCTTGCAGAGGAAGATTCAATAGGCTCGCGATCACCGACCTGACAGTTTGGTCAACGCTATGTTTGGTCATGTCAACCTAAACTTTGACATTGTGCGCCTTTTTTGGTCAAAAGGCAAAATAACATGTAATGGTGTGGAATGCTCAAGCACTACTCTTAGTTACTCCAGAAAAGGTGCTGACGTTTAAGTGATAAACAGATAAACAGCTAGCTATCTAATGGCCACTCAACTCATATAGGACTGATAAAGGCCTAGTGCACAAATTTGGTGGGTGACATTTTTTTTGCCCCCAATATATATTTTTAAGTGTTAAGTGTTTTTTAAAATTGTGATCAGCACCCCTACTTTCTGCGGCTATGAGCTACCTCCTAAAGTAGTCTAATCTGCACACTACTGGGTAACACTTTATTTGGATATTCCATCTGTCGATGCTCTACAGACTATCAGCAACATTTTAACTACTACCCCTAACCCTAACTTTAATCCTTATCCTAACCCTAAACTTAACCCTTAAGCTAACCCTAACCTTAACCTTTACCCTAACCCTTATTCTAAACCTAAACCTAGCAAGCAGTTGCTTAACAACAGATAGTTTGTTGATGTATGACCATCTGTAGAGCATCTACAGATGGAAAATATGGACTATCCAAATAAAGGGTGATCCACCACTGTGCTAGCTTTCTTTCTCTTTTTGGTCTCTCCATCAGACTGTCAGGTTATTTAGTCCTAGTCCTGTCATACTACAGAAAGAGACCAATGTAAAGGATTTGATTTATCTTCAGAGACGATGTAAGAAATTGATTCAACAAAGATATTAGTATACAGACATCACTGCATCTGTTTTAAACATCTCTCAACCATTTTCACATAAGCTGTATGATTTGTTTTTATTGAATATTTTATGATGCAGTGTTTTACCACAAGTCATGCCGTTTTTGGTATCTCCTTATTCGACCAATGACAGGAGAGGAAATACCTCTTATGACCCATGGTGCATGATAATGACAGCCTGGTACCGAGGTCGTGTCAGAGGCCTTGTGTTTTCACTGCTGATAATTGTAGTGTTTTGGTGATGAAAGTCATGAGCTGGAACTCCGTTGGTTAGATGTATTTGTTTTCACACTCTTTACTTCAAACATCTGGATTTCTCTGGCTGCCTGCTGTTGGGTTAACCCTTTGACCATGTCCTTGAGGTCAATGCGAACAGTATTCTTTCATTACAAGTGTTTATGTGAAACATGAAGTCGCCAGAGCAATATATCTGCCTGCTACTGTAGATATGTGACAAATATTTGTATTTGTTTTTCTGCGTTGAAAACAATATTGTTGAAAATGTGTTGAATACACCTTGAATAAAGTTACTATGTTATTACTTTGGTAATCAGACTGTAAATATCCTGTGCATTAACCGAGAATTGTCCATGACAAATTTCAAAATGATTATCTAGTGTTGTTGTTACGGCTTAATTTCATGTAACAACAATCAGCATTTGAAATCCGTTGTAAATACATAGTATATGACCCCTTTGCAATTCCCTGGATTTCTGCATATATTTGACATATCATTTGATCTGATCTTCATCTAAGTCAAGACAATAGACAAGGACAGTGTGCTTAAACTAATAACACACAAATGATTGTATTTGTATTGTCTTTATTGAATACATAATTTAAACTTTCACAGTGTAGGTTGGAAAAAGTATTTGAACCCCTAGGCTAATGACTTCTCCAAAAGCTAATTGTAGTCAGGAGTCAACTAACCTGGAGTGGAATCAATGAGACGAGATTGGAGATTTTGGTCAGAGCTGCCCTGCCCCATAAAAAAACAACATTTGAGTTTGCTAGTCACAAGAAGCATTGCCTGATGTGAACCATGCCTCGAACAAAAGAGATCTCAGAAGACCTAAGATGAACAATTGTTGCCCTGCATTAAGCTGGAAAGGTTTTACAGAAGAATCTCTAAAAGTCAGTCCACGGTAAAAAAAATAGTCTGTTAATGGAGAAATTTCAGCGCTGTTGCTACTCTCCATAGGATTGTCCGTCCTGCAAAGATGACTGCAAAAGCAGGACGCAGAATGCTCAATGAGGTAAAGAAGAATCCTAGAGTGTCAGTTAATATCTGGAAGATGCTAACATCTCTGTTGACGAGTGTACAATACATAAAACACTAAACAAGAATAGTGTTCATGGGAGGACACCATGGAAGCAACTGCTGCCCCCCCAAAACATTGCTGCACATCTGAAGTTCGCAAAAGAGTACCTTGATGTTCCACAGCGCTACTGGCAAAATATTATGTGGACAGATGATACTAAAGTTGTGTTGTTTGGAAGGAACACACAACACTATGTGTGGAGAAAATAAGGCACAGCAGACCAAAATCAAAACCTGATCCCAACCGTAAACTATGGTGGAGGGGGCATCATGGTTTGGGGCTGCTATGCTGCCTCAGGGCCTGGATGGCTTGCTATCATCGACGGAAAAATGAATTCCCAAGTTTATCAGGACATTTTGCAAGAGAATGTAACGCTATCTGTCCACCGATTGAAGCTCAACAGAAGTTGGGTGATGCGACGGGACAACAACCCAAAAGACAGAGAGAGAGAGGGAGGTCATGTGTAGATAAGCTCCCACATTTTTCAGCATGTTTTTAAAGATAGATAGATTTAGAGTTAGACAAACTTAGATTTCTTGGCAGGGATATATACAGGATATTACCCTAAACAACATAACCTTCCAAATCAAAACTCCAAGCCTACTACCTGATGTTTGGATGGAATTACTTGGAATGCTTCCTACATCTAGGATTATTATTCCTAAACTATACATCAAATGCTCTGGCAAACAAGCAGAGACCTGAAAACACCATCCAATCAGGAGCTGAGTGAGTAATGCTTAGTCTGAAGCTATTCTTGTACTTTAAAAAAACGTTTTTAACTTTCAAAAGCCAATTACAATGATATATTTGACTTATTAAAACCGGTCACGGCTAGACGTGCCGCTAGCGGGACACCTCGACAACATCCGGTGAAATTGCAGAGAGCGAAATTCAAACTACAGAAATATAAATATTTAACATTCATGAAAATACATGTGTAATACATCAAAATAAAGCTAAACTTCTTGTTAATCCAGCCGCTGTGTCAGATTTCAAAAAGGCTTTACGACGAAAGCATACCGTGCGATTATCTGAGGACAGCGGCCCGCATACAAAACCATGAAAACATTTTTCAACCAGGCAGGTGCGACACAAAAGTCAGAAATAGCGATGTAATAAATGCCTTACATTTGAAGATCTTCTTCTGTTGGCACTCCAAAAGGTCCCAGGTACATCACAAATGGTATTTTTGTTCGATAAAGTCCTTTATATCCATAAAAATTCAGTTTAGCTGCGCACTTCAGTCAATAATCCACCGGTTTCCCTCCATCAAAATGCATACAAAATGAATCCCAAACGTTACTAATACATTTTCCAAACAAGTCAAACAATGTTTATAAACAAACCGCAGGTACCCTAATACGTAAATAAATGATACAATTTAAGACGGAGAATAGTATGTTCATTACCGGAGATAAATAACAACGAATGCGCTTCCATCCACGCACATGGAAAACTACAGCCAAAATGGGAGCCACTTAGAAAAACTACAACTTCTAACTCATTTTTCCAAAACCCAGCCTGAAACTCTTTCTAAAGACTTTTGACATCTAGTGGAAGCCCTAGGAACTGCAATCTGGGAGGATTTCACCTTATAATAAAACTGACAGCCATTGAAAACAGTGGTAGGCTGAATGTTTTATTTTTGGGGGATGGTTTGTCCTCGGGGTTTCGCCTGCCATATCAATCCTGTTATACTCACAGACATTATTTTAGGTTTTAGAAACTTTAGAGTGTTTTCTATCCAAATCTACCAATAATATGCATATCCTAGCTTCTGGGCCTGAGTAACAGGCAGTTTACTTTGGGTACACTTTTCATCCTGATGTGAAAATACTGTCCCCTAGCCCAAAGAGGATAAGGACTGAAAGCTGAGGCTACCAAGCTTTGCTAGGACAATGAGTTACAACTTCAATTAGCACACCTTGTGAAGCGAGAGGTGTCGAAGCCTTTGAGCCCAACAAATGGCAGGCTACCCCACCCAGATCCAGAGGCCTTGAAGCCCCCTCCTGCTGTTCAAAGACCATCCGCTGGCATTTTCTTCAAGAAATCTGCCTCCATAAATAAAAGCTTCACCCAAGTGGGTGACACCTACTCCCATCGCCTGCTGCACTGCTGCTTGGATTCCACCTGGCGATCTGTACATTGTCTGCCCTGGCCTGTCTCCCCCTGTCTGGTACAGGTACCCTCCCTCTCTCTCTGGATCAGTTGAAAGTGTGGGTTCACAGCTCCAATCCAGATGTGTTGGTCATTACTGAAACATGGTCAAGGAAGAGTGTTTTGAATACTGATGTTAACCTTTCTGGTTATAACCTTTTTCGGCAAGACAAATCTCCCAAAGGTGGGGGAGTGGCAATCTTTACCAAGGATCACCTTCAGTACTCGGTTGTCTTCACCAAGTCTGTCCCCAAACAATTTGATTTGCTGGTTTTAAGTATTAAACTTTCAAATATCTCTTTGTTGACTGTTGCTGGGTGCTATCGTCCTCCAACAGCACCGGCCTGTACCCTACCTGCCCTAAGCTCTGTCCTGGTCCCTTACACCAAGTCTAAATTTGTCCTGCTAGGTGACCTAAAGTGGAACATGCTTAAATCACCTGACCAAGTCCCAAAGCAATGGGACTCCCTAAATCTTTCTCAGATTATTACTAATCCCACAAGGTTTGACTCCAAACATCCAGAAAAGGCTGCTTTTCTTGATTTTATCCTCACAAATAATCCTGATAGGTATCAGTCTGGTGTTTTCTGTAATGACTTTAGTGATCACTGTTTTACAGCCTGTGTTTGTAATGGCTGCTCAGTGAAACAAGATGTCCTGATTTGTCACAGACGACACCATTCTGTATACTTCTGGCCCTTCTTTGGACACTGTGTTAACAACCCTCCAGGCAAGCTTCACTGCCATACAACTCTCCTTCCGTGGCCTCCAATTGCTCTTAAATACAAGTAAACCTAAATGCATGCTCTACAAACGATCTCTACCTGCACCTACCCGCCTGTCCAACATCACTACTCTGGACGGCTCTGACTTAGAATACGTGAACAACTACAAATACTTAGGTGTCTGGTTAGACTGTAAACTCTCCTTCCAGACCCATATCAAACATCTCCAATCCAAAGTTAAATCTAGAATTGGCTTCCTATTTCCCAACAAAGCATCCTTCACTCATGCTGCCAAACATACCCTTTTAAAACTGACCATCCTACCATTCCTCGACTTTGGCGATGTCATTTACAAAATAGCCTCCAATACCCTACTAACAAATTGGATGCAGTCTATCACAGTGCAATCCGTTTTGTCACCAAAGCCCCATATACTACCCACCATTGCGACCTGTACGCTCTCGTTGGCTGGCCCTTGCTTCATACTCGTCGCCAAACCCACTGGCTCCATGTCATCTACAAGACCTTGCTAGGTAAAGTCCCCCCTTATCTCAGCTCGCTGGTCACCATAGCATCTCCCACCTGTAGCACACGCTCCAGCAGGTATATCTCTCTAGTCACCCCTAAAACCAATTCTTTCTTTGGCCGCCTCTCCTTCCAGTTCTCTGCTGCCAATGACTGGAACGAACTACAAAAATCTCTGAAACTGGAAACACTTATCTCCCTCATGAGCTTTAAGCACCAACTTTCAGAGCAGCTCACAGATTACTGCACCTGTACATAGCCCACCTATAATTTAGCCCAAACAACTACCTCTTTCCCTACTGTATTTAATTAATTAATTTATTTTGCTCCTTTGCACCCCATTATTTTTATTTCTACTTTGCACATTCTTCCATTGCAAATCTACCATTCCAGTGTTTTACTTGCTATATTGTATTTACTTTGCCACCATGGCCTTTTTTTGCCTTTACCTCCCTTATCTCACCTCATTTGCTCACATCGTATATAGACTTGTTTATACTGTATTATTGACTGTATGTTTGTTTTACTCCATGTGTAACTCTGTGTCGTTGTATGTGTCGAACTGCTTTGCTTTATCTTGGCCAGGTCGCAATTGTAAATGAGAACTTGTTCTCAACTTGCCTACCGGGTTAAATAAAGGTGAAATAAATCATATAAAAAAAAAATAGATGCTTGCTAAAAAACTTGAATGGTCATGCCTTCCTTCATGAACTGGCCTCTGTAAAATGGTGTAGAATCAGATTGTTCCCTTCTGTCAAAGACGCTTGGACCTTATTTTTTAATATTTTCAGTGGTTTTGTTAACAAACACGCCCCCATAAAGAAAATGAGAATTAAAAACAGGTTCAGCCCCTGATTCGAACGTGATCTTACAGAGTTACTCCACCTCAAGAATTGCATTTGGCAAAAGGCTCAGCACACGTATACTCAAGCTGACAGGCTATCTTTCAGGGAAATAAGTGCACTTAGGCTATCCGGAATGCCAAAGTTAGTTACTTTAAGGAGCAGTTCTCTCTCTGTGGGTCTAACCCCAAAAAGTTCTGGAAAACTGGAGAATAAACCGTCCTCCTCACAGCTGCCAATGTCCCTTAATGTTGATGATGTGGTTGTTACTGACAAGAAGCACATAGCTGAGCTCTTTAATCACCACTTCATTAAGTCAGGATTCCTATTTGACTCAGCCATGCCTCCTTGCCCGTCCAACATTTCCTCATCTCCCACCCCGTCTAATGTGACTATCCCCAATGCTTTCTCCCTCTTTTCCCCCTGCCCCACTACAAAGTTTCTTTCTGCAGGCAGTCAATGAGTCCGAGGTGCTAGAGGAGCTCCTGAAACTTAACCGCAAAAAAACATCTGGGTCAGATGGTTTAGACCCTTTCTTTTTTAAGATTGCTGCTCCTATCATTGCCAAGCCTATCTCCAACCTTTTGAACATGTCTCTCCTTTCTAGGGAGGATCCCATGGATTGGAAGGCAGCCATGGTTCATCCTTTATTTAAAGGGGGAGATCAAGCTGATCCTAACTGTTGTAGGCCTATTTCTATTTTGCCCTGTTTATCAAACATTTTGGAAAAACTTGTCAATAATCAACTGACTGTCTTTCTTTATGTCTATAGTATTCTCTCTGGTATGCAATCTGGTTTCCGCTCAGGTTATGGATGTGTCACTGCAACCTTAAAGGTCCTCAATGATGTCACCATTGCCCTTGATTCTAAGCAATGTTGTGCTGCTATTTTGTGGGCCGGCTAAGGAGTATTGTTGTCTCCGAGGGGTTTTGGCCTGGTTTGCTAACTTCCTCTCTCAAAGAGTGCAGTGTATAAAGTCAGAAAATCTGCTGTCTCAGCCACTGCCTGTCACCAAGGGAGTACCCCAAGGCTCAATCCTAGGCACCACACTCTTCTTAATTTACATCAACAACATAGCTCAGGCAGTAGGAAGCTCTCTCATCCATTTATATGCAGATGATACAGTCTTACACTCAGCTGACCCCTCCCCAGATTTAGTGTTAAATCCTCTACAACAAAGCTTTCTTAGTGTCCAACAAGCTTTCTCTACCCTTAACCTTGTTCTGAACAGCTCCAAAACAAAGGTCATAAGCTTTGGTAAGAAAATGCCCCTCCTAGGCACCACACTCTTCTTAATTTACATCAACAACATAGCTCAGGCAGTAGGAAGCTCTCTCATCCATTTATATGCAGATGATACAGTCTTACACTCAGCTGACCCCTCCCCAGATTTAGTGTTAAATCCTCTACAACAAAGCTTTCTTAGTGTCCAACAAGCTTTCTCTACCCTTAACCTTGTTCTGAACAGCTCCAAAACAAAGGTCATAAGGTTTGGTAAGAAAATGCCCCTCTTCCCACAGGTGTGATCACTACCTCTGAGGGTTTAGAGCTTGAGCTAGTCACCTGATACAAGTACTTGGGAGTATGGCTAGACACTGTCCTTCTCTCAGCACATATAAAAGCTGCAGGCTAAAGTTAAATCTAGACTTGGTTTCCTCTATCGTAATAGCTCCTCTTTCACCCCAGCTGCCAACCTAACCCTGATTCAGGTAACCATCCTACCCATGCTAGATTACGGAGACATAATTTATAGATCAACAGATAAGGGTGCTCTCGAGTGGCTAGATGTTCTTTAACATTCGGCCATCAGATTTGCCACCAATGCTCCTTATAGGACACATCACTGCACTCTATACTCCTCTGTAAACTGGTCATCTCTGTATACCCGTCGCAGGACCCACTGGTTGATGCTTATTAATAAAACCCTCTTATGCCCCTTATCTGAGATATCTTCTGCAGCCCTCATCCTCCACATACAACACCCATTCTGCCAGTCACATTCTGTTAAAGGTCCCCAAAGCACACGCATCCCTTTGTCACTTCTCTTTTCAGTTCGCTGCAGCTAGCGACTGGAACGAGCAGCAACAAACACTCAAACTGGACAGTTTTATCTCAATCTCTTCATTCAAAGACACAATCATGGACACTCTTACTGACAGCTGTGGCTGCTTTGTGTGATGTATTGTTGTTTCTACCTTCTTTCCCTTTGTGCTGTTGTCTATACCCAATAATGTTTGTACCATGTTGTGTGCTGGTACCATGTTGTTTTGCTACCATGTTGTTGTCATGTTGTGTTGCTACCATGCTGTGTTGCCATGTGTTGCTGTCTTGCTATGTTGTTGTCTTAGGTCTCTCTTTATGTGTAGTGTTGTCTCTCTTCTCGTGATGTGTGTTTTGTCCTAAATTTATATGTTATTTATTTATTTTTAATCCCAGCCCCCGTCCCGGCAGGAGGTCTTTTACCTTTTGGTAGGCCGTCATTGTAAATCTGTCACACCCTGACCATAGTTTGCTTTGTATGTTTCTATGTTTGGTTTGGTCAGGGTGTGATCTGAGTGGGCATTCTATGTTACATGTCTAGTTTGTTACATGTCTACTTCGACTCAAGAAATCCGTTACAAAGTAAGAATTTGTTCTTAACTGACTTGCCTAGTTTAATAAAGGTTAAATAAAATAAATAAATGAAGACAGACAGAAGTAAATCACCAACAGAATGGCTTGAACAGAAGAAAATGCGTCTTCTGGAGTGGCCCAGTTAGTCCTGACCTCAAGCCGAATGAGATGCTGTGGCATGACCTCAAGAGAGCAGTTCACACCAGACATCCTACGAATATTGTGGAACTGAAATAGTTTCGTAAAGAGGAATGGTCAAAGTTCCTCTTGACCATTGTGCAGGTCTGATCCGCAACTACAGAAAACGGTTATTGCTGCTAAAGGAGGGTCAACCTGTTATTAAATCCAAGGGTTCACATACTTTTTCCAACCTGCACTGTGAATGTTTACACGGTGTGTTCAATAAAGACATGAAAAATTATAATTGTTTGTGTGTTATTAGTTTAAGCAGACTGTTTTTGTCTATTGTTGTGACTTAGATGAAGATCAGATAACATTTTATGACCAATTTATGCAGTAATCCAGGTAATTCTAAAGGGTTCACAAACTTTTTCTTCCCACTGTATCTGTGCAATTGAATGTAAACCATAACCAAATACCTGAAGGTGTACATCCCTCTCCTAACTCCCTTGTCCTCTCTAATACCATGATCTACCCGCTAATCCAGCTCTAGTCTCCTTTTGACTGTAAACCATAACCAAATACCTGAAGGTGTACATCCCTCTCCTAACTCCCTTGTCCTCTCTAATACCATGATCTACCCGCTAATCCAGCTCAGGTCTCCTTTTGACTGTGACAGGGAGTTGTTAGGCCCTGCATCTTGAATGGACATCCATGTTTGACTTCAGCAGGATGTCCTGTATCTGTAAGGTTTACTTATGACTCAGACACAAGAACACCTGAGTTGTTTAAAAGAGACTTTTGATTTGTTTATAACAGTCTTGCCATCTGTTTGGCAGATTTAGCTTGTGAATGTGTCTGGGCACTAGCCTGTTTCAACCTTTTGTCCTACAGTAGGCCCTTGTATCACACCTTTACTTTATACAGTATACATCATGTGTTCTAAATCCATTTTTGAGGGACCCCCACAGTGTGCACATTTTTGTTTTAGCCCAACACTTACGCATCAACTTATCAAGTGCTTGGTGACATACTACGAGGGTCCTGACTGTTGTGAAGTCAACCTTTTGGTTACATTACCTATAGTGATGACTTGCAAGTTGGAGGTGGCTTACATACAAACAAGACACGTTACCCTTCAGAGAGGTCACGGTATACGTGTCAAACACATGTGAAGCCTTCACCTCCGTTCAATAAAAAGAGACAACAGGGTAACCCTCTCACCTCACCACCAAATAAACGTCCCATGTCTACAGGGACTGTCCCCCTCTCTAGTGCACTCCAACAGACTGTCTCCTCATTTTGCTCAGGCAGCCAAGGGAGATATAATTTATGTGACTTCACGAGCCATTCATTAGTGTTTGTTTATCATATGTAAATATTTATAATGGCCCAATGTCAAATGATCACCTCTTCTGGAATGCGAGCTACAATAAGTACAGACAAATCCTGGATGGACACAAAAGAAAAGAACGTTGTGAGCCCCATGCCCCTGTGTTTTTCTACAGTTGGTATTGAGCAAAACTAAGATGAAATGTGTCCGCGTCCTCTGTGGTCTTGGGTTAAGCTTCCGTTTCCATTGTTGTGATTGTGTTTAGATACACAATCCAATGACTCCACTTCCAGAGAAGAGGGTCGTTGGGAGCAGAGAGAAGCAATGTGTCTGATTTAACTCTGTTTGTGTTTACATAGTGACAGTGTGTTTATGGAAGATCCATTACATGACTGAGGATGAAGTCATCCCCAAAGACTTGAAATACTTTTATTTTTGAGAAAGAAGTCTGAGTTAATGGTAGCACTTAAAATGGCTAATGTTATAGTGTGTGTTTACAGTGCATGAATGCCTAGTGTATATGTTTTAGGGTTAAGATAAAAACAGTGAGCATGAGTATGTGTGTAAATGTTTACATTTGTCAACAGACTGCACTAACTAGCATAACTGTTTGTGATAAGCAGGAAGTGACATGTTAGAAGTCTTGTTTGCTACAACATTACTCCTATGACCTATTCCTTATGTGGATGGTAGGACTTGGATCGGTGTTAAAGATAATTGATGACCTCTCTCTATTGTCATGCCCTCTACAGTGTGTAGGAAGTTGTGCGAAACATAGTGGTGCATTTGGGATCATTTGAATGGTATATAAATCACAAGAACCGATTCATGTCGACTTGATAAGGTTTTCTTTGTAATGTCTCAATTAGAAATTGAACTCTATAGGTACAGTATGAGTTCACTGAGAACTGACTTATTTCAATGAGTATATACAGTGGGGAGAACAAGTATTTGATACACTGCCGATTTTGCAGGTTTTCCTACTTACAAAGCATGTAGAGGTCTGTAATTTTTTATCATAGGTACACTTCAACTGTGAGAGACAGAATCTAAAACATAATCCAGAAAATCACATTGTATGATTTTTAAGTAATTAATAAGCTTCGGTCTGTGTCTATGGAAATAACGTCAACCTGTCTTCATATAGTCCCTTGTAATCTCAGTTGGTAGAGCATGGCACTTGCAGTGCCAGCGTATTGGGTTCAATTCCTGGGACCACCTGTATGTAAAATGTATGCACGCATGACTAAGTCATTTTGGATAAAAGCGTGTGCTAAATGGCATAAACTGTATAATATCTAAATAGAGAATCCAAGTTTATGACAATGGATATTAGAGACCTATGAAGATGGGCTTTTTTTCTGTCTGTGCATCAGTCAGTTATCATTAGCAGGTTGAGGGGCCAAGTACTTGTTCAGGCTATGTCATAATCAATTACAACAGCATTTACGACCTACAAGGTGTTCTTGATTAAATAACTGAATTGCAATCTTTTTGGGTAATACGATCATCAGATGAACCTGAGGGAAACTGAGGGAAAAATCAATCAGTTAGGAAATATATTTTCGACAAGAAACAGAAAGGATATCTCCAGGGATGTGTTCCGCTCCCAGCTATGTTATACTAATGATGGAGAGGAAGTGTTCAATATAAAACAAAGTGTTGAATTTGGCTCCTCTTGGAAATCAATGGGGCATTTGCGCTTGGCTTGGCTTCCACGTAGAGCACAGTTAGTCTGTTTAGGTGATATGCGCTCAGTTGAGCTGTAATTGCGTAATTGAGACCAGTGAAGCGATTACAAACAGGTGGTAGCGACCAAAACCAGGGGCAGCATTTGTTTGGAACCCTCTGTCAACAAGCATGTCAATTTGAGACAGCTGTTTTTAACCATATAAAAAAGTTAATCATTGTACATTCACCATTACTGTTCAAGAGCAGAAAATAGCCATAATTATAATTACAGTATAGACCTATAAGAGTGGATAATGATGAGAGGTGTCCCTTCAATGTAAAAGTTAAATTATTTCATCCTCCTTTTTCCTTCTGCCTCCCTTCTGAGGACTTCATAAACATATGGTATAAATGAACAAAGGTGACCCCCCTAAGGCAAGTCTACAGTTAAAATACTATACTGTCCTTATGGCATGTGATCTCATCAGCATTTACATGCCTACTAACTGTGTCCATCGGATGTGGACTTTTATATGGAGTTTGCGGGGTTGTATTTTACAGCTCAAATCACCGACACAAAACACCACTCATGTTCCCATAAAATCTGCTTTTTCCCCATCCCCGATGCTTCGACACAACGGCAAAAAATGTGTCTGTTTCCTGTCTTTTTCAGCCTCACAGCATCTGTTAAACAAATGAAAGTGTATCTCTGTCAGAGATAAAACTCATCGGTCAGGACAAGAGATGACGAGGGGAGAAAATCCCCCATCATTTTGTACTCTGATAGATTTGGGTTATTTTATAAGTGGCAGCTACTCACCATATGCTTTTGTCATTATTTGGGACGTGCATAAATGGAATGAGTCATATACAGTTGTCTTGAATGAAAATGCAACTCAATACTCCCAAATACTGACCTGAAATGTGGTGGGGAATATACCCAGAACCAGGTATCTAGCCATCCTGCAGCATTTCTGCATTATTTCAACTTTGAAGTTCATTAACTCTTATCTAGTAAGCTAAATGCAACTTTGACGAATGTCCCTTCAGCTGACTGCAGCCACCCAGTACTTTACTGTATAACAGAGGTTGTGGATGGAGAAGATGAGCTGTGTGTGTATTATCAGTGGGAGAATCAGCTTTGTCTGCCGCTGTGTGTGTGTGAATACATGTGCATGCATGTGGGTGTGTCTCTCCCTCTCTCGGTCTCTCTGTCCCTCTGTCTGTCTTTGTGTCTAAGGATTTGTCTGTGTAGGGAGATAAGGAGAGTGATGGATGGCAGGGAGGCTGGCTATCTCACTCCAAGTCTATTTTGTTTGGGGAACCTGGATTAAGATGGGCAACAGATGACTGAAGGGACTGAGTTATCACAGGGCTATAGTCGAGACCTGTGGTCAGTAGCGAATGGGCAACAGTTGCCATGGCGCCATTGAATGCCCTGCTTTGGGGCAGTTGGTGGGTCATGTGTAGGGACTCGCTACGGGAGTCTCAACCTATTGAATGGATGTCCATCATGCATTCATAGATGTGTTGCTTTGTGTATTTGATTTTAATCAGACACGTGAGAGCTGATTCTTTTAGCCCCTTATGTGTTTGATACCAGGTTTCATTTGGATTAACTTGGCTCATTCAGTACCACTCTACTGCTTCACTGTGACTGTTCTCCCTATTTTTTTCCATCCTCTGTCTTCTCCCTCTAATTTTCTCTCTCACATACAGTCACTCTCTCCCTCTTTTTCACTCTTTGTCATGAGTTGCCAGCAGTCATGTAAAGTACTTAAGTAAAAATACTTTAAAGTACTACTTAAGTAGTTTTTTGGGTATCTGTACTTTACTTATCTATTCATATTTTTGACTACTTTTACTCCAACTACATTCCTAAATACAATAATGTAATTTTTACTCCATACATTTTCACTGATGCCCAAGGGTACTCGTTATATTAGGAATGCTTAGCAGGACACGAAACTGGTCCAATTCACACACCTATCAAGAGAAAATCCCTGGTCATCCCTACCACATCTCATCTGGCAGACTCACTAAACACAAATTCTTTGTTTGTAAATTATGTCTGAGTGTTGGAGTGTACTTTTGATACTTAACTATATTTTAGCAATTACATTTACTTTTGATACTTAAGTATATTTAAAACCAAATAATGTTATACTTTCACTTAAGTAGTATTTTACTGGGTGACTTTCACTTTTACTTGAGTCAGTTTCTATTAACATAACTTTACTTTTACACAAGTATGAATATTGGGTACTTTTTCCACCACCGGTTGCCAGTAAGAACAACAACATACCACTTCAATGCAGCAGCCCAGCTAACTCCAACAGTAAGAAAGAGGGAGGGAGGGGGAGAGAAAGGAGAGGAGGGAGGGCAAGGGACAGCTATTTAAGGGCTGTAGTTGAGGAATGGGGGTCTGACCAGAATGCTTCTCTCTCGGTTTAAAAGGCCTTTTATCCTCCTCTCTCTTTCTTTCCCACTCTCTCTCTAGCTCGGATCCTCTGTAGGGTCTAGGTGAGGAGGGCAGGCGCCTGAGCTATCAGTGGCAGAGGGGCTTTTCGGAACAGAAGTGTCATCAGGTTCGAGCACAAGGAGAGAGGTTCCGGAACAGTCTTCAAAGTGGACATCCTTTCATTCCCCTTTATTTAATGTGCTGGGTTCCAACGAGGCAATTTGTGTGAGCTGGTGCTGAAGGCTGTGGTGGCGTAGCTCTAAACTGTCTGGTCTGCTAAAGGTAAGAATGAGAGATTCATTTAATTTTTACCTGGATGAAACTGATCTTGGATCTTTGAATGAGTTGTTGCTGTTATTTAAATAATTGATTACTGTGTCCATATTTATAAATTGGAAATGTTGCGATTTTTTCAGTCTTCTTGACAGTCAATTGAGATTATTGATGACGTGATCAAACCTTGTGACACTTACATTTATTGTGTTTAGTTGTTCCTGATCATTTTGGAGATTAGATATTTTTTTATTGTAAACATTTTGGTTATTAATGTCAAACCCTTCAAAGCATACTCAATTCAATTGTCTAATTCAATTTGACATCCAGGTAATTGAATAAAGTGTTTATGAAATATGAATAAGAGAATGTGGAATAATCATACCAAATTTTAATGACTTCTACGAAGCCAATGTACATTTGAAATAAATGGGAAAGAAGCAGGATGAACTCAATCAGAATACAATACTGTCATAATACTTATCCAACAACTGTGGCTTCATTGTCCTCCCTCTGCCAGGCTTCGTTCTTTATTTAGCGACAGATGGCTCTCATTGCTCAGCTTTGCTGAGTCGCCAAAGGGAACCAATTATGGTTTATAGGGAACGAATATTAACATACTTCATGCATGCTGAAACTTCTGGGATTGCCAGTTCGACCCAAGGCTGGGTCTGTGTGATAGAGATGGAGGATTGGGAGACAGACAGAGCAAGGAGAGCATTAGCTGGGTTGAATAACTGATGAGTGAATGAACATGTGGAGGAGTCATCCACCTCTTTGGTCACCTGGGGCTACAGGGCTTAGAGCCCATGTATGATGTAAGAATGGCATAGAGCCAAAAATATTTTTCCAATTTTTCCAGGTTCTAGATCAGTGAACTGACTGCACAGTGTGCTGTAGAAAATAGGAAAGTGTGTGTGTGTGTGTGTCTGTGTATATGTGTATTCTTATGTATGTGAAAGGTGCAGTGGTGTGTGTGTGTATGTCTGTGTGTGAGACATGCAGAAATGTGTGTGTGTGGGTTATTCAGGAAGTGTCCCCCCCAGGTTTCTGGAAGTCTTTTGCGGTCTGGTGAATAATTGTTTGTCTGTGGGCGACGCAATTATGGTCTTGTTTTATATGAGTTTTCTATTAAGGAGATTACACAGCAGGAGCAGCAGCCGTTGATGCAGCCTTTTCCAGTGTGAGTCATGAGATAAAACAGGCACACTGCATGTCCATTTATTTCTAAATCCATTTGCTCTGCTTAATTGAAATCTCACCGTATGCTGTGTGAGTGGTTGCTTTTCATAAGGTTTGCACTCTGTGGTCCTGATGGACAGTGCTTTAAGCCTGTGTGTAATTTACACAGTAGCCTAGTGGAGAACCAGGCTTCTCTAAACAGGAAGCCTGGGGAAGTCCATGGCACAAAGTCAGCTAAAAAATTGTTGGGAACCCGGTGTAAATCAGTGACGCCTCACGGAGGTGCTCACTAGATTAGGGTCGTAGGTGCAACAGTGTGTGAGCTACAGGTGAACTTTTGTTTGTTTGTTTATTAACCCAGTGTTAATCATTACACTCTTCATAGACTTATCATATAGGTCGAAAACACTGTTGCACACGTCCTACAGGCTCACATTTGTAATATTTTCAGTTGATCATATGGACAATTGTAGCCTAAATCATTTACATTCCCCCCTATTGAAAAAAAAAGGTGCTATCTACAACCTAAAAGGGTTCTTCGGCTGTCCCCATAGGGAAACCCTTTAAAGAACCCTTTTTAGTTCCAGGTAGTACCCTTTTTGGTTCCATGTAGAACTCCACATAGGGTTCTACATGGAACCCAAAAGGGTTCTCCTATGGGGACAGTTGAAGAACCCTTTTGGAACCCTTTTTTCTAAGTGTAGTTAGTTTTCCTTGACAATGAATTAACTGATAAAGACCATTTCATGTGGCACATACAGTACACAAAGTTTATCCACAAAGTTAATCATTGCAAATATGTAGTATAATGCATGATGTCAGTCTCTGATATTAAAATCGTATTTTGCTTTTATTTAAAAGGTGTCACGCCCTGACCTTAGAGATCCCTGTTTATTCTCTATATTTTGGTTAGATCACGGTGTGACTAGGGTGGGTACTCTAGTTTTGATATATCTATGTTTTCTTTTTCTTTGTTGGCCCAGTATGGTTCCCAATCAGAGGCAGCTGTCTATCGTTGTCTCTGATTGGAGATCATACTTAGGCAGCCCTTTTTCCCACCTTCAGTTGTGGGACCTTGTCTTTTTGTGTTGCACTCCTACCTTTACGTTCGTTGAGTTGTTTATTGGTGGAACATTTATAATGAAAGAAAATGTATGCCTACCACACTGCACCTTGGTCTTCATTTAACGAAGGACGTTACATAAGGTCAATGTTACAACTACTTCTGGTACAAAGTCACAGATACTTAGAGGTCCTTTGGAAAGAACTGGTATATGTTGGCCCAGAGCAATACCAAAGTATTAGATGCAAGAACCTCGAACCCCATGTGCGCCTCACAAAAGACCTCATCCAACATCAACATCAAGTCCAGTTTGACATTGCACAGAAAGTCAGCAGGACCATTGGAGAGCAGGCGGACCTCATGCACAGATAATACTGTGGTCTGAAGACAGAGTCTGGAAAGCACTCAGTCTCAAGTAGATCTGAAGACATCAACCATAGTAAGTGTGCATCTTGATCAGAAGGTGTTTGCTTTGACACCTGGCAGGTTCTACCCAAACTTCCAGAACTTACAAATAAACCTGTTACACAAATTGGACTATGAGGAACTAGTGTTGTGGATCAGGAACCACAAACTGAACACCGTGAGAAGAACAAACTGTCTTCTCTTTTGTAGTGGAGATTTTAGCATGTCAATTTTGGTGGGGCAAACTCCCCAACATTTTCTTAGATGCATGCCATCAAAGCAACTACACAACACTAAACAATACATTAATTGCAATATAACAGTGACAAACGGTCCCAACAAACTATTAGGGCCTACAAAAGTCCCAACAGCAGTCCCAACACCTTACCACTACTACACCTGGCATCATTGGAGCCTTGTCTGGCAGTAAAACAGTTCATTCAGCCTCATTTACTGCCTTTAAAAAAACATACCTGATATTTGTACAAACTATGGCATAAGGGGACGACGAGCGGCCCATGTTCTGAATTATGTCATTGTACATTTCTAAACGAATAGATATACTGACTACGTCCGTTGGATTGCCTCTTATCCACTTGTCGTCCCCTTATGCCATAGTTTGTACATCTCAATTGCTAGTAGAAACCACATTTGTTTAAACAAGTCAGCCATATCAGCTGTGTTTTTTTAAAGGCAGTAAATGAGGCTGAATGAACTGTTTCGCTGCCAGACAAGGCTCCGCTGATAGCCAGGTGTAGCAGTGGTAAGTTGGGACTGCTGTTGGGACAGCTTTATGTAGGCCCTAACAGTTTGTCGGCACCATTTGTCACCATGATAGTGCAATTAATGTATTGTTTAGTGTTGTGTTGTGTAGCGGCATTGATGGCAGGCATCCCACTTTTTTTTTTTTGGCCCCACCAAGATTTACATTCTAAAATCGCCACTGCTTGGTTGTAATTGTTGTCCTGCATGCCTCTCCAAAGGACTTGAATTGCCCTCACATACACCCTTGCAGATGGATGAGGTAGCACAATTGTGACAGCAATCATGTTTGGGTGATATTGGTTTTGTGACCTTATCGTCAAGGAGCTGTAAAAGTTTCACCTGCCTGTAGCAGGTACTGTTTGACACATACTGTCTCATCTTATCTGAAAGTGCAACAAGCTGTCTTCCATGGTATTGGATAAAGGAATGTTATCTTGTGCCGTCCCTACCCGCTCTTCCATATGGCTGTATGTAGGACTCAAGGTCTTGAGGTGGTCCGTAGTTGACTACATGATGGACACCCTTAAAGTCTATCCCCATTCCCAGTGGTGAAGTAGCCATCACAACTCTGAGATTAGATTACTAATCTTTCAAGGCTGAGATAATGTGCAGTTGTATGTGCTCGGGTGTCTCTGAGGGGTACATGTCCAAAAGCCTGTTTCCCAGTGTGTCATCTGCTCCTGCTGAATGCACAGATTTCTCCCCAAGGAACTGGTGAAAAACCTTGTACAGCAAAGGTCAGTCTTAAATTCTCTCACAGAATATGACGGTCCTTGGGGTCCAACTATGTGAGCAACCATGAAAACGTCTCTACAGGGTCAGAAGACACCTTCTACCCTGCCAGTCGGATGTTGTCCCTGTCAGGACATTTCACCACCGCAACTCATTGCTGCATACCCAGGTGCTTCATTATGATCTTCCTTGTAGCCTTGGAAGCTGTAGCTGTGACGGCCAATACAGGAACTGGTAGGAGTGATCACAGCTGGCCAACCATTCCACACCACTTCAATACAGGAACTGGAACTGGTATGAGTGACCGCAGCTCACCAACCATTCCACACCACTTCAATACAGGAACTGGAACTGGTATGAGTGACCGCAGCTCACCAACCATTCCACACCACTTAAATACAGAAACTGGAACTGGTATGAGTGACCGCAGCTCGCCAACCATTCCACACCACTTCAATACAGAAATTGGAACTGGTAGGAGAGACCGCAGCTCGAACCGTTCCACACCACTTCCGAAAAGCAGCCTCCTTCCCCTGTCCCTTACCCTTTTATAGGAAATGGGATAAAAACAAGAAAATATGCATTAGTTGTCATAATAAAGGACTAAAAAATACTGGTTCAATGACAAAATTGTCATGTTAAAGCCCTGTTAAATGTCAGGGGTGACATTTTAAGAAAAGGTCCAACTGTCATGTCTACTTCCGCTCCTCCCCTCTGGCGTTCAACGTTGCCAGTTTACTAACCACCGGTCCTGGCATTCATCATTACGCTCCCCTGGTATTCATCATTACGCGCCCCTGGCATTCATCATCATCTACACCTGCACTTCACCATTAGGCCCACCTGGACTCCATCACTCCATCACTGATTACCTCCCATATTTATGTCACCTCCTTAGTTCCATTCTCCAGGCAGTATTTCACGTGGAGAGGAACAGGTGAACCCGAGAGCAGACTCAGACGAGGAGACTGGGATGAGGTAGCTAAGGTATTTATTGAAACATGGGGGGAAGATTGAGTGCAGGCCAGGGGAAGCTCGGGCGGGTTGCTGGAAACCAGGTGCGGAGGCTGAGGCTGGAGCGAGAGGTGTGGGGACAGGGTAAGCAGGTCCGGAGGGGAATTTAAGGGAGCGTAGAGTGGGGAATCCAGGACAGTAGTAGCAGACCTGACAAGAAGTCGGACTGGAGACAGAGGCCAGCGTTAGAGCGGACAGAACTGTAGCGGAGAGGAAAACAGTGTCAGGCAAGGGAAAACAGCCACAACAGGAACAAACGGCTAGAAACATGGACTGACTGGGCAAAGATCTGGCAATGTTGATGTGGCAGGACTGAGTATTTGTAGAGGGCTTGATTATGGAACAGGTTGCAGCTGGTGGGAATCTGCTCTGACTCCAGCACACCTGTCCCCGCCCACACAATCACACACACACACACACACACACACACACACACACACACACACACACACACACACACACACACAAGGGAGAGGGAGAGAGTTATGGGGGGCATGCCATGTGTTTTTATTGCCAATGTTGCAAACTAACTAGGGTAAAGAACAACAACTTTCTACAAAATGTGTCCTACCTGGTCGGAAAACAGTGTCGAGCATAAAATGTACCACCCTCTTCATCAAGTGTGTGGGGGGAGGGTTCTTGAAATGTAACATCCAATTAAAATATTGCTGCTGGGAGACCATTCAAACCGCTTTTCCAATACACAATTCTCCAGACCTCCAAGGGAGGCGTGAAAACGACGTGATTTTGGAGGTATCGGAACGCGAGACAACTTACACAGTAACTGTTGTCGGCAGTATTGTTAACTAATCTTACTATAAGTCAAATAAGTTAGCTACTTCGGGCATTTAAATCATCATTGCTGTCAACCTTTAACACAAAAACCCAAATACCATGTAACATGACCAAGCATTGAGAAAAACTTATCTGTGGAGTCACACTTCCCCCAAAACCCAAAGAAGAGGTCACCTCATACACGTGGAGAATTTTGAATGGGACATCTGTTAGTTACTACTTGGCCCCAGTCAGGGTCATGAGGTGGAGGGGGCAGATGCTTTATGGGTCCTCTGCTATGGGGCTGCTTAACAGACAGAAAGCGACAGGCCTCTGTTGGTGTGGGGGATGTGTGGCTGGACAGGCCTCTGTCATGGGTGTGCAAGTGTGCAGGGGGAGGGGGAGACTGGTGGTATAGTGGCCCCCTTGAAGCCTTTGCCTCAGGGCCTGTCCTGCTTTTGGAGAAGGTATTTCCCTCTCATTTTGACCTCCACTCAGTAGAGAGTGTGACGCCTCAAATATGCAGTTTGTCTCTAGTTATTACATTTACATTTAAGTCATTTAGCAGACGCTCTTATCTTTACCGATCAGATAGAAATGGAAATCTTTCTGTTACATGACCCCAAAAATGTTTTTGTTCATGTGGAATCATGTCTAGTCCAACAGTTTGATAGGGTACATACAATCTTTCAACATGTAGTTTCAGGTGAACACAATTCAGGTAAAGAAAACCCATTTTGAATTAATCTGACCCTTCTCTACTCTTGATCTGCTGTAGCTTTACCAGAGAACTAACCCAGAACCTTCGATCCACATCCTATTGAATAAAATAATGACATCACTGTATGGAAAAACATGACTGCAATACTCATGTGGATTGATCGACTGATGATGTAATTCTTGATATTATTTGATCATCTTAGACATGGCCATGTATGGGGCACGGGTTATTGCCTACATATGCAAGATCTGTGTCAAGGAGCGCATACAGACTTTGATATCAGGGCCTGGCACTATAAATCTGCTGGGGCGTCTAGACGGGGTGTGTAACAAGTTGCGTGTGGGACTTGGGGTGCAGATGGCTCCAAACGGCCTATGAAAATGTTCAGCTTTTTTATTCACTGCTCTCACTTTCTTGGGGATCTGCCAATGAAGCAGTAGTAAATCTGCTGCGATATCCTGCCAAGCATAAAACCCCACACGCTACTTAAACAAAACGTATGAGGCAATGTGATTATTCAATGACATCCTAATTATTGTCAACTACTGTCGAGCTTCTATATTTTATTTTGTCACTTGTTTGTAGCATTATCTTGTGGATAATGATAATTGATACAATTCAGAGGTGGAGTGAAGACTTTCTATTTCATTGTGCAGTAGGCGCTGGGAACATAATGTAACAATACAGATCAGATCGGAAACATATGACCCTGCAATGCATGCCATATCTCAAACTCAGGGTGAGGCAGAGTTTACTACTACTTATTGGCATCTCAATTATTTTTTACAACAGCAAAACCAGGCACAACCATTTAGTAATACCTACGTTCATCTGTATGCAGATGGAGGGATGCGCTGTCTAACGAAAATGAGGTGTTTGTGTATGTGTGTATGGGTTATGGTTCACATGAGGGAGAGATCTGTGTGTGTGCATGCAACTGCATGATCACATGTGTCTGTGCATGTGTGTGTGTGTGTGTGTGTGAATTTGTGTATGTATGTGTTTGTATGAACCAACAAGTCACCTCATGACCTCAGGTATTGCACTCACTACACTCTCACCCACTAAGTGGAAAGATTCCCCAGCTGTTCCAGCAGCTTGGTCAATCAGCCCTTCCTGTTCCCATTAACGGAAAATAAAAAATCCCAAGGGAAAAACGAAATGAGCAAACAAGCAGATGTGCATGATCGACGGCTGTGTCTGGCACAAACCGGGAAGTCCTGACATGCTGTTAACGCCGCTGAGACAAGAGTTTAGAGACTGTTTTCCATAAGAGGTACACCTTGCCGCGCTTCACTCCAACCGTTCCCATGGATATGGTGTTATGAAATACAGAGCGAGAACTGAAGACTCCGTAGACACCAGATCCTACTCACTGTGTCTGTGTGTAGGTGGTAGTGAGGAGTGATAGTGGTGAAGAGAACTTTGCTCTCTCAGCTTCCAATGGAATCAATCAATTGTTGAGTTAAAGATACAAAAGACTAACCATGGTTACAGTGCCTACGGGACTATGTCTTTGTTTGTAAAGGGATTGTGCTGCAAGACTACACAATTGGTTTAATTTGCTCAACAAAATAATATTTACTGTCTGAAACAAAGAAACTCAACAGCATATTAATAAATAAATACAAAATATTGCTGTGTGGGAAGAATCATGTATTTAATGAATAATATCCCCCTAGACTCTAAGCCCTGTCTATGCCGAGGAGGGGCGTGGGGGGATACTGACGACCTGACGAGTCTTGTGTGAGCAAAACAACTGACATGTACGTGTTTGTGAGAGACTCATCTTTCCACAGAGGGGTCATATTAGTGTGTAGCCCAAACAGTTCGGACTTCAGACGAATTCCAAGACGCTTGTGGGGGTCGTAGAGCAAAAAGGAGTCTCATCTTTCCATAGAGGGGTCATAATAGTTTGTAGGCTGAAGACGATTTTGTAAGAAGTCTGATTTTTGGTATGTCTCATGGTCTGACAAACACTGCTCTAGCTATGTCACCTTTCACTGTGAAAGTGTTACATACTGTAGGTGGATGCTGTGGATTGAGACACATGCAATGCAAAAAAACGGATATATCTAGCTTAAACTGACAGATTTTCATGGGGATTTTTAAAATATACAAATTACATTTCCGCGTGGGTGCGGGAATCGACCTTAGGGGGTTTTAACAGTTTTCATTTCTCTCTCCGCCTGTGTCACCCCATATGGGACCGACCATAATGCTCTGAATCGAGCAGCCAGGCTGTCCATTTCTCAGAAAGGTACAGCTGTGATATAAGTAACCCTGGACCTGCAGGAAAGCTTGTCTTAAGCTTCAGGGGGAATTTAGCTAATTGCTAAAGTGTCTGAGCATAAAGGCTGCCCCAGTCTGGACATACAGTATGACTTGTGTGTTAATGCCTTGGTCTTGGACAAGGCAAAACAGATGTCCTGGATCTAGGGCCAACATTCCTCATCCCTGTTTTCCATGTGGGAAAGTTCACAGTTCCACGCCAGGATGGGAGAAGAGTTATAAGGCTCCAGTAATTCTGTTTTAAAGAAAACACTGATATTTATTTATTTTTTCTTTCTAACAAACGTCTCCCTAAGTCCCATGGTGAAAGGGGATGTCCTTGATCAACCCCATTCTGAATCTGAATGATGTGTCCCTGAAATCGCAGGGTGTCCAAAATATATAACTCAAACTAATAATTATAATTTATTCTGGGATTTTTAATAGGTGTGAATATCATCAATATTTCTGACCATCTCTTGCAGTTAACTTCAAACCTTCCACTGAGATTCTTTCCTGGCAGATAGAAATGGAATCTGTTACATCTTTATCTCTGCAGACACTTCCAACCCAAAACACACACACACACACACACTTCAATTTACTGCCTTTTTAACTCATCCTCCCATAATCTACAAGAGATTAGGACTAAAGATAGGGGAAACCTCCCTGCTGCTCTCAATTTCATACACAAACACAGCAAAACCATACACTTCTGATACAACTCATGAATGAATTTTTATTTGATTTTATTTGTCACATGCTCCAAATGCAAAGGCGGTAGATTTAATCATGAAATGCGTGTGTTTGTGTGTGTGTTTTCGGCATGTGTGTGTGTGTGCGTGCGTATGTAGTGTATATGAACGTGTGTGGGTTTTGAGTGTCAGTGTAGTGTGTGGGTGTGTGTGTGTATGTATAGTGTGTACTGTGTAGTCATGTGAGTATGCATAGACTCAGTGCAAGACAGGGTCAGTGCAGATGCTCTGTGTAACCATTAATGAACTATTTCACAACCACTAGCAAACACAGTCATGGGTGGTACAGGTACATCTAAAATTCACTCGAAAGGCACCCTCAGAAATAAATATGCAAATAAGGCTTTACACCCTACAGCGCTAAAACAACTGTAACACCACAGGTGTTGATTCCCTAACACGGAGAAAGTGTTACAGCAGCAGCTCTTATAAAGTGTAAATTTAACTCTGAAATTTCAACACCCATGGTGTTAGGGACCCAACACTCTTGGAGTGTTAGTTTATCAACACTTTGAAAAGTGTTAGTTTAATGCAAGGTGGGTGACATACACACTAAGGTGGTGTAACAAATATATACATATACACATCTATATACAAATTTGCTGTATACTACCCTTTCTACCAATATTACCCTCACCAGGGAAGAGGTCAGCCAACACAAACTTCTAACCCTTTCAAGAAAAGCAAGCAATTTAGGTTACAATTCATCTAAAATATGTCAGTTGCTAAACTCTGGAATTTCTGGGTATTGCTAACTAAGAAAAGTACGTACATGTGGTCCAATCATCATCCACAGAGGCCGTAAATCAAGAGTCTTAGATCCAACAATACTTGTGTAGGATCTTAATTTGAGCCAGTTTGCTAAAACAGGAAATGTGAATTATGTGGATTATAATTAAGACATTTTTTGTAGGGGTTGATACATTTTTTGTAAGGGAAAATCTGACATTTCTAAGTGAAAATTAAACTTCAGAAGCTTTTTTAAACCTAAATACAAGTTTCTGTAGTGTATCCTTGCCTCCAGGGAATAATGGGGTCCTTGTAATCAGCCTATAACAGGTTAACTGCACGTTTGAGTTAGAAACTGACAAATACAGACTCCATATTGATGCAGAGTGTCACGTGGAGCGGAACAGGTGAACCCAAGAGCAGACTCAGATGAGGAGACTGGGATGAGGAAACCAAGGCATTTATTCAAACGGGGGGAGATTGAGTGCAGGCCAGGGGAAGCTCGGGCAGGTTGCTGGAAACCAGGTGCCGAGGCTGAGGCTGGAGTGAGAGGTGTGGTGACAGGGTAAGCAGGTCCTGAGGGGAATCCAAGGGAGCGTAGAGTGGGGAATCCAGGACAGAGTAGCAGGACCGACAAGAAGTCTAACTGGAGACAGGGACCAGAGTCAGAGCGGGCAGAACTGTAGCGGAGAGGAAAACAGCAGCAGGCACGGAAAAACAGCCACAACAGGAACAAATGGCTAGAAACATGGACTGACTGGCAGCGATTAAAAATCTGCCAGTGTGGATGTGGCAGGACTGAGTATTTGTAGAGGTCTTGATTATGGAACAGGTTGCAGCTGGTGGGGATCTGCTCTGACTCCAGCACACCTGTCTCCGGCCACACAATCTCACATACACACAGAGAGAGAGAGCAATGGGAGAGTGGCGGCAGGTCAAGGAGACACCGGATGAGCACTAGAGGGCGTGGCAGGAGCAGATGTGACACAGAGGTCGTTGGTTTCACAATCTCTGGTGAAGCATTTACCTACAAATGTGGTAAATAACTTATAGGGTCAATTTGTGATGTGTGTATACTAAACACTATGCTGAAACAGTAGACAGAGCATCCACTATAACATAACCCAAACAATGAGTCAACCAATTACTGGGTGGGCAGAAATGCCTCACTCATTGCAAGACAGTGGAAGAAAGAAATTTGAGAGGCAGATAAGGTGGGAATGGAAAAGGAGCGCTGGAATTGCCATCACAGGTGTACTACCGACTGAGCCATGGGCCTGCTATGACATTATTTCCACTGAAACCAGAGAGTAGCAAAATAGATGCTCTGGAATGGTCTTTCTGCAAAGAGTTGACAGAGTCTATAGTGAGCTGTCATGGGTTGGCTCATATCTACAGGTCTGGCGTGCCACCTTTCCACTCTGCGTGAAACCTCGTGCCCTTGCCGTTTGAGCTGTCAACTTTGCAGAGTCTACTGTGATACGTATCACTGATGGGATATGCAAAAAAATATATACGTTTTCTTTTCAATTATTTTAAAACCTGAAAGGAGTTGATAGCCACAATAATATTGATTGATCAGTCAGGCTTCTTTTGCCTCATCTGGGGGCTTGTTATATTACGTACAACATAAAACTGTCTTAGATCAGGCATGACGTGAAAGCATGTGGGCTGTAACATAACCTGTAGTCAAGTAGTATGTATTATGTTCAAGTGGAAATCAGTGGGGGAGAGTAACTCTCTGTGTCAACTGCTGAATTTGCAGTCTATTGTGAACTAGGAAATAGGGCTGGGCATGATAAATCCTACCAGACCTGTGGATTGGCATACCTTCAATGGATCAACCAGGGTCTTGCTACAGTAGTGTCTCCCCTTACACCCACCCAACCTTTGGAAACCCTAAACTCAGTCATCCCTCACTGTTTTCCCATGCTGAGGGAGAAGAACCGTTTGATGTTTCTTCCAATCCGTCTCCCACAAATTACAGCATATGAAGTCATCAGAGTGATCTGCAGTGGCCGGTGGGAATATAGACTATTGGCTGAATCCTAACATGAGATATGTACAAGTAACTCAAACTGTTGCCCCAAATGCACCACTCATATCCATCATGACAGCTGGTGCATAGACCAGCAACAAAGGATCAGAAGATATCCACTTCTTGCAGTCTTTGGCCATCTTCCTAAAGCATAATTAATGCAAGTTCAGTTTACATATTCAGTTCTCAAGCTAGGATCTGGCCCTATGTGTGTGGGTATTTATCCCCAGTTCAATGCATGAAACAGCTGGTAAGACCAACATGTACAGTGTGGAGTTAAATGAATCCTATGGAACACAATTTTCCATCCAAACTGCTTATTGACACTAGAATGATTGTGGTGTCAGAGGAACTCGGGTAAAATACCCAGGAAGACTCATCCCCGAGCGCTGTGACAGGTCGCTCAAAGAGAAAAACAGGGATGGGATTGTTTGTAGATTTTTGTAGATCAAAAGTCCTCCATCATGACCATTTGCTGTGAACATGCCCGGTACATACCGATAGGATCTTCTTTTGAGCATTTTCTCACAGCAGGCAAATAATCCTGCAGCAACAGGAAATGTCAATTATTGTGTGGATTACAATTCATTTACATTTTTGTAGGGGTTGATGCATAAATCAAGTCTGGCATTTTCAAGTGGAAATTACAAACTTTAGAAGCCTTTGTAGACTTCAAATACTCTAGATGTTTGCATTTCCTGCAACAACAGGGTGATACAGTCAAAATCCTACATCCGTATTCACTTTTGATGGGTACAGAGGTGCAACATGAAACTAGAAATAGGCAGGGTGTCATCCTGCTCTCCCTCTCTGGAGCTCAAGGGCGCCAGGCTGCACACCTGTCACCTTCATTACGCGCAGCAGCACTCATTGGACTCACCTGGACTCCTTCCCTTTGTTGATTGCCTTCCCTATTTCTGTCTGCTTCCCCGTGTGCTCCCTGTGTCTGCATTAATGCTATGTGTTTATGTCCAGATGCTGTCCTGTCCTGTTCCATGTCCGTTGCTCAGTAAATGTTCACTCCCTGGGTCTTTGGCTCCAAGGGGGAAGTTATTTCAGGTCTCAGGGTGCATATGTTAATCTCTAAAAGCTGTTGGGGGGTGGGGGTCTATTACTAAGCTAACATATGTAATTATTTTAATTCATTTTGCTATTTGATTTAGAATTTTAGGACCCCTTTTTATCGTGACACAAGGTGAGACCCATATGCAGACACAGGAGGCAGATGGTTGGAGTCTTACAATGTTTATTAATCCAAAAGGAGTAGGCAAGAGAATGGTCGTGGACAGGCAAAAGGTCAAAACCAGATCAGAGTCCAGGAGGTACAGAGTGGCAACCAGGCTTGTGGTCAAGGCAGACAGAATGGTCAGGCAAGCAGGTACAGAAACATGCAAGGTCAAACCCGGGAGGACTAGAAACAGGAGAATAGCAAAAAGCAGCAGAATGGGAAAACCGCTGGTTGACTTGGAAAAACAGACAAGCCGAACTGGCACAGAGAGACAGGAAACACAGGGATAAATACACTGGGGAAAATCAGCAACACCTGCAGGGGGTGGAGACAATCACAAGGACAGGTGAAACAGATCAGGGCGTGACACTTTTGGTACCCCAAAAAGATATACCTATACCAAAAAATGAATCATAAAGAATGAGGTGTCTGTCCTATATCTATATTAGAAAGCTCAGGAAATATATATATTTTTGGACACATATTTAACCCCTTATTTTTGTTAGCATAAAACTACCTACACATTTCCATTCATTTGTTTGGGTTACCTTGAGAAGAGTATCACGACAGAGAAAAACGAAGAACACCATCATGTTCGTGAGAGTCTCCCCTGGTTTGTAGTGGTTTGTAGGCCACGGCATTTTCTTGAGAAGACCCATTTTGGGTTGTCTCGGGTCTGACAAACACTGCAGAAGCTCGGCCATAGGCGGATACAGTGGATTGAGACGTAGCTCATGCAAAACATTTTTTTATTATGTAACTTAAGATTGATGCACGGGCGTATCAATACACTATTTTAAACACATACATGTCTTACAGGTCCAATGCAGCCGTTTTTATCTCGATATCAAATGATTTCTGGGTAACAATTAAGAACCTTACTGTCACGCCCTGACCTTAGTTATCTATGTGTTATGTGTTATTTGGTCAGGTCAGGGTGTGACGAGGGTGGGTATGTGTGTTTTTGTCCTGTCTACGGTTTTTGTATGTCTAGGTAATGTAGGTCTATGGTGGCCTGAATTGGTTCCAAATCAGTGGCAGCAGTTTATCGTTGTCTCTGATTGGGGATCCTATTTAGGTTGCCATTTTCCATTTTGTTTTTTTGTGGGTTATTGTCTATGTGTAGTTGCATGTCAGCACTCGGTCTATATAGCGTCACGGTCGTTTTGTTTGTTTAGTGTTCTTTATTAAAAGAAGAATGTATTCATATCACGCTGCGCCTTGGTCTCCTCTATATGACGAACGTGACACTTACTGAGATTGTTTTAAATTAGAATGGTTAAAAAGTAACTAAAATGGCAATTTCTCAAACAAGAGTTTTGCTAGGACTGTCTGGGAGTTGCCTGAGTGGGGTGGGGAAAACTGAAAACTAGCTGTTATTGGCAGAGAGGTTTAGACTCACTCTTATTGGTCTATTAACTAATTTACCGCATGGTAGTGCTGAGCGATTAGTGTTTTTTGACACCGGTTTGGTTCGATTATTGAAAAATAATCACGGTTTTTGATTTCGTCCATGATAAAAAAATGGTAATATTAAATGCACTATGCATTATGTGGATTGAATGCTGTAACACATAAAACAATGAATAAAAGCCCCATGACGGTAGTGACTGCCCATTACTGCTTATCACTTAATTTATTCACATTAATTTTACCTTAATAAAATATTACATTTGGCAGAGTTGCAAAGAAAAATCCATATCTAAAACTCTCCAATAAAAAGAAAATATTAAGATGGGCAAAAGAACACAGGCACTGGACAGAGGAACTCTGCCTGGAAGGCTAGCATCACGGAGTCGCCTCTTCACTGTTGACGTTGAGACTGGTGTTTTGCGGGTACTATTTAATGAAGCTGCCAGTTGAGGACTTGTGAGGCATCTGTTTCTCAAACTAGACACTCTAATGTACTTGCTCAGTTGTGCACCGGGGCCTCCCACTCCTCTTTCTATTCTGGTTAGAGACAGTTTGCGCTGTTCTGTGAAGGGAGTAGTACACAGTGTTGTATGAGATCTTCAGTTTGTAGGCAATTTCTCGCATGGAATGGCCTTCATTTCTCTGAACAAGAATAGACTGACGAGTTTCAGAAGAAAGTTATTTGTTTCTGGCCAATATGAGCCTGTAATCAAACGCACAAATGCTGATGCTCCAGATACTCAACTAGTCTAAAGAAGGGAGGTTTTATTGCTTTTTTAAGCAGAACAACAGTTTTGAGCTGTGCTAACATAATTAATGATCAATGATCAATTAGCCTTATAAAATTATAAGCTTGTATTAGCTAACACAACGTGCCATTGGAACACAGGAGTGATGGTTGCTGATAATGGGCCTCTGTACACCTATGTAGATATTCCATAAAAGAATCAGCCGTTTCCAGCTACAATAGTCATTAACAACATTAACAATGTCTACACTGTATTTCTGATCAATTTGGACATTTCTAGGTGACCCCAAACTTTAGAACAGTAGTGTATATACAATTGTTGGACCAAGGAAATGGTGTGTAATAGAAATTCTACACATGGGACATGTGTAGAAGTCCATCTTAAATGAATCATTGTTTTCATTGTCAGCAAGCTGGAGGTCACAGTCAAACTTAGATGCATAAAGTACCGGTCTGAAGTGATCTCCACCAGGGCAGTTCTGTTAGTTCTCTTATGTACAGCTTACACAGACAAGTTATTTTTTACATGATTTAGCTTATGCATTATTCATACTTAATTCATCATTAACGTTTGGTTCATGAATGTAACCGACCAATATTTCATGAGGCTTCTTCTCTCCAAGCTGAGAACTTGAAACTGAGATATCCATTTCATTCTCAAAACAAGGTTCTGGGTGTACTGCCAAATAGCAGATATCAATCAGTCACTTGCATGAACACAGAAATGGGTTATTAGAAAAGCACAAACATAAAATGTAATTAATTAATTACCAGCTCAAATTACTGTCAGTTCTGTGGTTAGCTTGATCTCAGTCGTTTAACATGCAACTGACACTTCACAAGTCTCCAAAGATGTCCCATGATGCAAAAGTAATCTGCGTATATTAAGGTTTAGGTAGCGGGAGAAAAAGTTGCAAACTTTCAATGGCTCACAGTGGCTCACAGTCAAGTCAAGTCAAATCAAACCAAATCTTATTTATCACATACGCCGAATACAACAGGTGTAGCCTTACAAGCCTTTAACTGAAATGGCAGTTTTAAGAAAATACCCCCCAAAAAGTAAGAGATAAGAACAGCAAATAATTAAAGAGCAGCAGTAAATAACAATAGCGGGGCTATATACAGGGGGTACCAGTACAGAGTCAATGTGCGGGGGCACCGGTTTCGAGGTAATTGAGGTAATATGTACATGTAGGTAGAGTTATTAAATTGACTATGCATAGATAATAACAGAGGGGGGGGGGGGGGGGGGTACAAATAGTCTGGGTAGCCATTTCATTAGCTACAGCCCCGTTGATGAGAATGGGTGCGTGCTCGGTCCTCATTTTCTTTTAGTCCACAATCATCTCCTTTGTCTTGATCACTTTGAGGGAGAGGTTGTTGTCCTTGCACCACAAGTTCAGGTCTCTGACCTCCTCCCTATAGGTTGTTTCATTGTTGTTGGTGATCAAGCCTACCACTGTTGTGTCATCAGCAAACTTAATGATGGTGTTGGAGTCGTGCCTGGCCGTGTAGTCATGAGGGAACAGGGAGCACAGTAGGGGGGCTGAGCAAGCACCCCTGAGGGGCCTCCGTGTTGAGGATCAGCATGGCGGATGTGTTGTTACCTACTCTTACCACCTGGGCGCGGCCCATCAGGAGGTCCAGGATCCAGTTGCAGAGGGAGGTGTTTAGTCGCAGGGTCCTTTGCTTAGTGATGAGCTTTGAGGGCACTATGGTGTTGAACGCTGAGCTGTAGTCAATGAATAGCATTAACACATTTTGTCCAGGTGTGAAAGGGCAGTGTGGAGTGCAATAGAGATTGCATCATCTGTGGATCTGTTGGTGTGGTATGCAAATTGGAGTGGGTTTCTGGGATAATGGTGTTGATGTAAGCCATGACCAGCCTTTCAAAGCATTTCATGGCTACAGACGTGAGAGCTACGTGTCGGTAGTCAGTGGTCGCTTTCCTCAGCGGGAAAATACACTAAAGGGTTAGGTGTCAATCACTCACAACTTATATAGACAGTGTTCACCCTGTGAGAATATGTAAATAAAGAGAGGGAGAAAATATTTTAATCTTTTCTCATTTACATCTGAGTGAAACCCATTGATTAGAGGGGTTAATGACATACACACGGGATGCCGCTACATCTCAAACTTCATCCCTCTGGAATGTTATGGCCTTTAGTGTCCGGATGTAGCATTGTCAGTTTTACTGGTGCTGGTATCTAGGGTATAATAGACAGAATGCAGTTGGAATGTGCAGGTGTTCAAATGTAACAACCTCCATTAGTCTGGACAAAAAAGTTATGTTGACTGCTCATTGATCTATTTTTACCGTCTTGTAGTTCACGGAGTGCACAGGTTATTGTCTGCCTTTACAAGTTTTACAGTCATGGACGTCTCCCCAGCGTGACCCTGTGAAAATGTAGTTATCCATGTGCGTTATTGAGGCTATCTTTGACTTAATGTTTTTTGTTTACGTTCCAGGGCCCCTACACTGTTTTTCCAGATTTGGCCAGTCTTTGTCCCGATATTCCTAAAGCTGAGTCCAGTTAAGAGAGCCAAACATGAGTACTAAAAGCATTCTAGGCTGCCTCTTCCTGACTCTCCTTTTCAGCCTCAGCCAATCTGGGCTGGTGAGAAAAATACTTAGGCATAAACGGGCAACTCTGACAGCCACGGGAGGAGACAACATAACCCTCCCCAGTGCTGACCAGCCAGTGGTCTTCAACCATGTCTACAACATCAACGTCCCTGCTAGCTCCTTGTGCTCAGTGGACCTGGATGCGCCAGGAACTACCAGCCTTGAGCCCCAGGACGCAGTTCCGCCATCAGGCCTCCACACCACCGAACATACCATGGATGGGCAGAACCAGATTGTTTTCACCCACCGCATTAACATTCCTCAGCAGGCGTGTGCATGCACCGAAGGGTTCCCGGATTTGAAGGACCTCCTGAGCAGGTTGGAGATTCTGGAGGGAGAGCTGTCCACGCTGAGAGATCAGTGCACTACTGGAGACTCTGGCTTCTGCAGCGCTCAGCCAGTCACAGGTACTGTACTGTATACAAGTCAACCTAATCACCTCCAGCTTCTGATTGGCTCATTCAACCCCTCTCCTCTCCCCTGGTCATCACTGTAAATGATCATGTGCTCTCACTTAACTTACCTGGTAAATAAATGGTTAGGAAACACAACACAACAGTTAGGATACTGCAAATAATATAATTGGGACAAGTTTAGGGTGTTTTGAAGGTTAAAGGGTTGAGAAATTCTGGTATATTATAGCATGCTTAGGATGACTGTCACCTCATCACCTCCCCTTCCTTCAGAGGGACATCTGTTTTACTCAACCTCTGGGAAGCTTCACTGGAATTGAATGTGGGGTTGGGCTTAGCAGTGCTTTCTCTTTTACAGGGAAAAATGCTCTTGAAAATGGAATGAACATCGAAGCATGGACATACTCCGTGCTGATTAGAAGATTGTTATTCAGGACATAATTGGGGTTTCAAATGTCTCTGGTCTATAATGATAATACTTGATTACAATATTTATAAATTCCATTTGTTAGAGAAGTGGATTGGGGGGGTGAGGGGCAGGATTATGATTCAGAGGGTTGTAATCACTTAACTCTGCTCCTTTAGGTGAAGTGGGGACCAAGCCTTACTGCAATGGCCGTGGCAACTACAGTGCTGACACCTGTGGCTGTATTTGCAAGCCTGGCTGGAAGGGACCCAACTGCACTGAGTCTGAATGCCCCAATGACTGCCAGGACCAAGGTCGATGCATAGACGGGAAATGCATCTGCTTCGAGGGCTTTGGCGGGAACGACTGTTTGCTTGAGGTTTGCAAAGTGGACTGTGGTGAGAACGGACAATGCATTGGCGGGGTCTGCATCTGTGCCGAGGGTTTCATTGGAGAGGACTGTTCTCAGACGGACTGCCTGAACAACTGCCAAGGCCGTGGAAAGTGTGTAGATGAGGAGTGTGTGTGTGAAGAGCCCTGGACGGGTTCTGACTGCTCGGAACTCATCTGCCCCAACGACTGCTATGACCGTGGACACTGTGTCAATGGAACCTGCTACTGCGAAGAAGGTTTCACCGGGGAGGACTGTGGGGAGACAACCTGCCCCAGCGACTGCATGAGTCATGGTTTCTGTGTGAACGGCCAGTGTGTCTGCAGCGCTGGCTACACCGGAGAGGACTGCTCCAAGCTCACCTGCCCCAGTGATTGCAACGATAGAGGTACCTGCTTCAATGGCATGTGTATCTGCGATGCTGGCTACCAAGGAGAAGACTGTAGCCAGCTGGCTTGCCTCAACAACTGCCATAACAGGGGGCAGTGTGTCAATGGGCAGTGCCATTGCGACGTAGGCTACCAGGGAGAGGACTGCTCTGAGCTCTCCTGCCCCAATAACTGCCTCAACCGGGGCCGCTGTGTCAACGGACAGTGTGTATGCGATGAAGGCTTTGGTGGAGAGGACTGCAGTATTAAGACCTGCCCCTCGGACTGCTACGGCCGTGGAGACTGTGTGGACGGCCAATGTGTCTGCTATGCTGGCTTCACTGGTGAGGACTGCAGCGAGCTGAGCTGCCCCAACAACTGCCTGAACCGCGGACGCTGCGTTGATGGGCAGTGTGTCTGTGATGAGGGCCTCACAGGGGAAGACTGCAGTGAGAAGCGCTGTCCCAATGACTGCCTGGGCCAGGGATACTGTGTGGATGGAAAATGTGTCTGCCAGGACAGCTATGCGGGTGACGACTGCTCTGGACTCACCTGCCCTGATAACTGCAACAACAGGGGACTCTGTGTTAATGGGAAATGCATTTGTGAGGAGGGATACGTGGGAGACAACTGCGGAGAGCTGAGCTGCCTCAACAACTGCCAGGACAAAGGCCGCTGTGTGAATGGACAATGTCTTTGTGAAGAGGGATACATCGGAGAAGACTGCTCAGAAGGTAAGAATGGTTTCATTCAACTGACCCACTGATTTGAGAGAAAAAAATAACGGAATAATTGGGTTTAGTTCATTTGTTAACATTGCACGCTTGATACTTCCATGTGCTGGTTGAATGCCACATTAAATCCAATTACTTATTTTTCCGTTATGTTTTATACTCAAAACATAATAAAATCCCCAAATACCATTTGAATTAATTTCAAAGGGGTTTTGCAAAAAGGATTAAAACTTCCATCTATGATTTCCTCTGATGCCAAAAGCTGTGCATTTCAGTTGTCTGTACTTCTGTCTCAAAGATCTTTGGCGGTCCAAACCACTACCAGATGTGAGTCTGGGGAAAGCATTAGCTTTGTGTGGAGGATTGTTAGTGGCTGAGTGGCTTTGGATAAAAGTGTCTGCTAAATGGCATATATACAGTATATTATATATTATTATATTGAGGGCATGGGAAACTTAGTGTCTGATATAGTAAAAAACTCAGACAAAAATATAACTATTTTCTGTCCCTCTTTTTTCTTTCTTTCTCATTCTCTTTAGTTTCCCCTCCAAAGGGCCTGACCGTAACAGAGGTCACCACTGAGACAGTGGACCTGACCTGGAATAATGAGATGCTGGTGACAGAGTATCTGATCACTTACGTGCCAAATGGTCCTGGGGGTCTGTATCAGGAGTTCACAGTGGGCGGAGACAAGACTGCTGCCACTGTCAGCGAGCTGGAGCCTGGCATCGAGTACCTGATCAACGTCTATGCCATCCTCAGCAACAAAAAGAGCATCCCAATCAGCGCCAGGGTGGCCACATGTAGGTCATGCCCGTTTAACGAGGCTTGCGTGATAAGACATCTTGCCTAAGATGTGAGAACTTGGGTCTCTGAGCAGTCTGGGTTCATGGGAATGTGTAAAAATGTAAAAAAACAAACATTTGCATATTAACTGTAATCAGAATGCTATTCAGTCCAGTGGAGAAAATTTCACAGCACAATGTTTACACAAGGCTTTCTTTTTAAGGTGATTCCAACACAACCACTTGATTTGACTGATGCTTAGCAAGTTTTGAAACCACACACTGTCTCGATGCACAATATCTTGTCATCAGGCATAACATATTATTGTCTCTCGCTCTGTCCTGCCAGATCTGCCAGAACCAGAAGGCTTGAAGTTTAAATCGGTGAGGGAGACCTCAGTAGAGGTGCTGTGGGATCAGCTGGACATTCCATTTGATGCCTGGGAGCTCTACATCCGCAACACAGTCAGTCTGTCTATGTCTCTTTGCAATCTATCCACCTCTCTGCAAGTGATGTCTGCTGGGTCTTGCCTAGAATTCCACTAAACAGCAGGGACAAGATGACAGATTTTCACAAGCTGGCTTTGTTCTTTTAGTGAGGAGATCTTGAAATACTTGGCTATTTATCATGTCCAGTGAAGTAGCAATAACTATCAGGGTTGGGGTCAGTTCAGTTTTCAATTAAGACAACTCAAAATAACAAGGTTAAAAATTAAACATACACGATAAACCACAAATTGCTGTTACACTATTGAACCGTGCTGTACTTTACACTTTAAAGAATGACGCTGATGTGAACCGGTACGTGGAAAATAACTGCATTGCCTCAGATCACAAATCTGGGGGCTTATTATTACTGGCACGTTTTCTGCTCAGCTGCTAATGGCAAAGGTCTGGGCAGCCATAACCCATAATACCCTTCATATTGTTCCCAAGTTCATTTTCACAAAGGGCTGTATCCTCGTTATAACAGCAGCCAGCAGCCAGGACATGCTCAGCACTGTTTATTGCTAATCCCATTCTCCTCAGCGCTTGGGCTTTATTGCCCCATACATAAAATGTAAGGACCTGTAATCCATGATCAGCACTTCATCCCTATTACTATGGGCCAAATGGGCTTTGTTTGTAGCATTCTAATCTGAGGTAATCAAATACCTGCTAAAATAACCATGAGAAATTTTAATATTGTAGCAATTGTTATTGTTTAACTCAACATTAACTGTGTGAAATATTGATTTTGTTGATCCAAAGGACAAATTGATGTGGCTTACCTCAGCTTGCTTGTTGGATATGTAAGTAGGCTATGTAGCATGTATGAATCCATAAATTGTATATTAAAAACAGTATGCATTTGTCCTTTCAGAAAGAGGAGAGTGGGAAAACCCTTACCACCCTTCCATCCTCCCAGACCTTGTATGAGCAGACGGGGCTAGGTCCTGGTCAGGAGTACGAGGTTTCAGTGGGCGTCATCAAGAACAATACCAGGGGACCTCAGTCTACTAAAATCATCACTACCAGTAAGCTTATGTAATGTTTTTTCCCCCTAGTCAAATGCAGATCTGTATGTGCAAACTGGGAAGCCAACTCTTCTGACATTGTCATGCCATGCATGAATGAATCTAAACCAGGCTTCTCCCACTCATCCTGGCGACCACCCACATCCCATGGGGTGGATAAGGAAAATGCCTACACCTCACAAATCACACAAGCAGACAGAGGAACTGAACAGACCAATTTAACTGTCAATCATGGCATGAGGATTAGATGGAAAAAGTGGCCAAACCCCATTGTCGTTTCACACAGTCCAGTTTAACAATGCTGAGTCTCAGCCCAGCCTGCATATTACAATAGAGAGTATTTGTATCTTTCAAGGAGCCCTGCCATAAGCTTCTACTGCCAACTGTTTAGTCCATACATTAAGGTCAAATGGGTTTCTAGCGTGAACTATGCTACCTCGTCTATGGAAAAGCCATTTCATTAAATATTCCTTGTTGATGGAGCCTATAAATATATATTCTCCTGACTTGTTCATAATTTATTTATACAGGCTTAAGTTCAGCACAGCTTTCAAGAATGAGGAATGAAGAAGTAGGTGATTTATACAGTGTGAACCTATGGCCTATTTCACCCGGTGAAGTCACCACAGCATGGAATTGAGAAACTTTTCCTGTGAAAATAAACACAGGAACTTACCAAATCAAATCAAATCAAATTTTATTTGTCACATACACATGGTTAGCAGATGTTAGTGCGAGTGTAGCGAAATGCTTGTGCTTCTAGTTCCGACAATGCAGTAATAACCAACAAGTAATCTAGCTAACAATTCCAAAACTACTACCTTATAGACACAAGTGTAAGGGGATAAAGAATATGTACATAAGATATATGAATGAGTGATGGTACAGAGGTCCTGTCAGAACACAGATCAGTGAAATCACATACCAAACAGTCAGAGTAACCAAACTGTTAATTACATTTGTTATGCCATAATTGTAACAGTGTTATGCAGGTCTTAAAATGTAGTTAAAGTAAAACCAATACTCCTTGTGTCCTTGTGTCTGTAGCCCAAAGGGAGGATTTAAAACATGTGTGTGATCATTGTCCATGACAAACAGCACATACTTTCACCCTTTTAATTCCTTGTGATTGAATCCGTATTTTAGCTGAGTTGACTGAGAACACATTCTCATTTACAGCAACGACCTGAGGAATAGTTACAGGGGAGAGGAGGGTGGGTGAATGAGCCTGCAATAGTCATCCTTAACATATTGTATTCCTTGGGTCCCTTTCCCCCAGGGATTGATGGGCCCAGGCAGGTAGAGATGCGTGACGTGACAGACAGCTCAGGCTTGGTCACCTGGTTCCATCCCGTGGCTCAGGTGGATGGTGTCACCGTGTCCTATGGCCCCAGCTCCGACCCCACAGAGAGGACCAGCGTGGACCTGTCCACCTCAGACAAACAGTACAGCATTGACAGCCTCAGCCCAGACACTGAGTACCAGGTGTCCCTGGTCTCCAGGAGGGGAAACAGCACCAGTGATCCAGTCACTGAGATATTCACCACAGGTTGGGGCTTTATTTGATCCACTTCTGAAGTGCACTCCTGATAAGTGCAAACTGTGTTTGAGCACACTACAATTTTACAGTCATAATTCAATTCCATGTCCAGTCCATTCTTTTAAGTGTACCTGATAACAAGTACACTTGGATTGATCAAGAGTTCACTGTCAACAGTCTTTATTATATTCTTTTCTTCTTCTTGCATTGTTACAGACCTGGACTCTCCTAAGGACCTGCAGCCACTGGGCCAGACAGACAACAGTGTCACACTGGAGTGGAAAAACAGCCGGGCAGACGTTGTCAGCTACCGGGTGAAGTACAGCCCTATCTCTGGGGGTTCCCATGGCGAAGAGGTGTTCCCCCGTGGGCCAGGAGGCAACACTCAGGCAACTATCACTGGTGAGTGTCAACCATGACCAAATCCCAACATGCAATTATGTCAGTAGAAGGTATAAGGGCTTTTTTCAAGATAGGATTCGCTATGACTTTGTTACTCTTGATGTCAATTCAATCAGGTACTCAAATCCTTCTCTGTTCTGCTCGATTGCAGGACTGAAGCTAATCAGGTACTCAATTCATCTCTGTTCTTCTCCATTACAGGATTGAAGCCGGGTACAGAGTACGGAATTGGTGTGACCGCCATGAAGAACGAGAGGGAGAGCCTGCCTGCCACCACAAATGCAGCAACCAGTGAGAGCATACGTTGACACGTTTTCATAGGATAGCCACTGTTCAACAGCAGTCCAAATATCCACCACCATAAGTGACCACAGACACTCTGCAGTCGTAGAGATATATATATAAATAAATATATATATATAAATAACTTTCAATGCAACAGATTATTAGGGAACAATGAGGCAAACATAGGTGCGTTATGAGGTTCTGATGTTTCTAAGTGGTTTGGGAAACAATCTTCAAACCTCAGAACTATCATAGAACAGAATGAAATATGAAAGCACTATACTATCCATTGTTAAAACAGAAGAATTATGTTTGTACTTTCACTACCCTATGAATTGTACCTAAGGCTTGATAATCACTGATTGAAAGCTTTATACCACTTTCCTCCACAGACCTTGATGGGCCCAAGGACTTGGAAGTGAGCGAGTCCACAGAGACCAGCATGACGCTGGTGTGGAAGAGACCCCGAGCCAAGATCCCCGTCTACAGGCTGGTGTACATCTCCAAGGATGGCCGGAGGGAGGAGGTGGAGGTCCCTGGAACAGCCACCTCCTACAATCTAAACAACTTGACCCCCGGCATGATGTACACCATCACCCTGGTTGCTGAGAGGGGCTCAAAGAAGAGCACACCTGCCACCCTGTCCGCATCTACAGGTGAGGGTTGAAACAGAATCTTCACAACTGACTCCACCCTCGTATTGCAAGGCACAAATATGTGTGGTTGATCCTTTAAGAAAGTAGTTTCAGTTCTGCTCTCTGCAAATAGCAATTTTCCAGTATACAATAATCTTTTGCCAATTTGAAGTCATAGATTTGGTTTCAGGTCTGGGTAAAAAACAGTCTCTTGTGGGAAACATTCAGCAAGTGCTAAACGTTTGGATCCTATTGCACTGCTAACAGTTTTGAATTGCATTTTATAATCCTAAGAGATAAAGACATCTGTAACAGCTTTACCAATCCAAACATATTTCACAACACAAGCTCTTGGGAGTGAAATCATTTCCTCATATACATACCAATACTTGACAGAAGAATGTGGAATTACTAAGGGCAGTTGTAGGCTGTAACTTACTTTATTAGTGGGACAAAAATAGACAACACTGAGGCCAACAGTAACAGTGCAGAAAGACACACAATCTCTAAATGTCTTCCTTATCTGAATTTGTGCCTTTGTGTTTCTCTTGTAGCCTCTTTCACGTTTTACATAGCCAACCCTGCCCCTGAGCTTACCACTCCCATAGGCTCGGAGGACAATATCATTAGTTTTGTGTCGTTAGACCCCTCTGACCCAGACCTACAGATCTCAGGGATGGGGCTTGAGCTCGAGGATAAGCTGGGAGAGCTGACTGTCTCAGTTGTAACGTCCGAAGGATTTGAACTTTCGTGGGAACCAAAGGCACATGTTGTCTATGATAGTTATATTTTAGAATGTAGAGACACTCTGGGATTATGGGATGTAAAAGAGGTCCATCTCCATGGAGATGCCAAAGGTTCTAGATTTCAAGGCCTGAGGGAATCCACAGAATATCGAGTAAAGCTTTACGGAGTAAGCAATAGCCAAAGATCCTCTCCGCTTGAAGCAGTCACAGTTACAGGTATATGCTTTACTTTTGGGCTGCATGCCTTCAGTACAATAGATATCCCTTTGTTGTTGAACATGGCTCATTTTAAGTCTGCCTGGATAGCAAAGTCAGGATTTGATCAAAGGAGTTGAGAAATTCAAAACCAAACCTTTCACGTTTTGCATGATGGTATTGTGATTTTCAACTGCAGTGGATCAGTACGCATGGCATGATATTAGAGGTTTGAGATAATACCATCTTTACAAAATGGCCATTTGGCTTCATCCCATCCAGTCACTTCTTGCATGCTGAGGACGGCAGTCCTAAAACGGAAAGTGTTGCTTTCAAACTATGAAGAGGAATCCATGCCCTCTCTATTCCAGAGAAATTCAGATGAAGGACATTACTAAAATTGGTTATAGCAAATATAGCAATGGATACTGGGACTGTAAATGCTGTCATTTGCAGGGCATAATTTGCGGCTTTCTGTCAGCAACAATACTATCTATTGGTTGTTTAAAAACACGTTGTGGAACCCCCCCCCCAAAATAGGTTTGTTATCAGAAAAGTTGATACCTTCTAGCTGAAGAGATAAAGCATTAAGAAAATCAGTGAATTCCATGGAATGGCAATTCAGAGAGGTTACAATGTCTCCACTGTTTCCCTGCAGATCACCATGACATCCAGAAAAGTCGATTAGACTACATTTGCACACCAATTTCCTCCTTCATTAGAGTTTTTAAAAGCACCCAATTTGTTCTCTGTATGTCTGTGCCAACAAACTTATCCACTTCACTGTCATTGCTTGCGATCCCATTCACATTGCATTTTCATTCTGAAATGTTTACAGTATTGCTTGCAAAGGACAATGTTAAAATAGCATATTATGCATCTTGAAACAACAAGACATGAATCAAACTCTAAAGTGTTCAACCAGGGTTCTGTTCCAATATCCATGCTTGCATAGTACACTAGTGGTGACCTAATATGGATATTGGAACATAAACAAAGTTGTAGGATAACTTTGGCAGTGCATGGCTTCTTCATCCATTTGAAGTGTACTGGGTACTGTCACTACGGTGGACTATTCGGAACCTTCAAAAATTAATGGCCCTCGTTCAAGGGCCATTAATGCATGAGCTGCTCAGTGTAAATGTACGTCTCCGATGCATGTGGAAGTTTATGGTCCCTGACAACAAGAAAACCTGTACAGCACCATAGAGAGAAAATGGTGATGAATGCAGAATTATTCCTTCCAAACCTCAATGGGAGAAAGTTAGACAAAAGACAATATACCTTTTGTTACTGTAATCAATCATTATGCTTTGTGGGTACTTATGTTAATCTTTTACTCTACCAGTTATTTCTTCTAACCAGATCTTCTTCCCACAGGTTAACCACTCTTTTTGTTTTTCTTCTGCTCCTTTAGAGGTTACAGGTTACACATTTAATCCTTTTGAATGTACTTTCATTTAGCACCCAAGTCTACCTCTACTGATGTAGTCGCTCTGAGTGTCAAAAGTGCTCAGACGACACGGTCTCCTGACACAGGAGCTGTTCATCCAACAGTCCTTCCCCTGGCTCCTCTGATCACAGAGGGGCCTATATCTACATCTCTGTACCCCACGGGGGACATCCCCTCTGGGGCTGAATCTGAACCAGAGGCCTCCAGCCTGGAGACGCTAGGGGACCTCAATGTCACAGACGTGAGCCCCACTAGCGTAAGGCTAGCCTGGTCAGCCCCAGATGAAGCCTTTGATAGCTTTTTGGTGGAGGTGAATGCTCTGTCAGGGATGGCACAAGCTCATGTGACCACGGTACCAGGAAGTGCCAGGAAGACCCTTATAGAAGGCTTGTCCCCTGGGACACGTTATGAGGTTTCGTTGTATGGGAAGGTGGAGGGGGAGCAGTCTCTGCCTCTTCATGCTTTTGCCAATACAGGTACATGGAGCAGTGATTCTTTGCCATAGACATCCATAACCATCGGTCATCTTTCTCTCCATCCCTCTCTCCATCCTATCCTTATACATGTCATACATCCTCCCATTCATCCATCTGTCTTTGTATTCGTGTGTTCTGTGTCATCATAACTGACTAAGAAAGTGCTGCTGAAACACATCACAGTTTAATCCCTGCAATACATTGTATAGTTGATGTGAAATATATGGAATATATAAAGCAGGGTTCCCTAATTTGCGGCCCGCGGGTGATTTTATTTGTTGTTGCATTTTATTTTTTAATTGTCGGACATAAAAGACTGTAAAACCTCCAGCAAATCAACTCCAAGTGATTTCAATTTTGGAAATCTATTCCCAAGTTTTCCCACACATAATAAAGAGACACATGTGATCGTATACAAATGTAAGCAAGGTTTGAAATTCGTTTGGGCTTCTTGCGGTCAATTTGCAGTATACAAATTATTTGTAATTATGTTACGGCCCCCTAACCATCCGCTCAAGAAAGAAATCGACCCTTGGCTGAATCTAGTTGATGATCCCTGATTATGGGATATAAAACATAATATGATGTGAAATATCGATTTTTGATATATTTCATATAGTGTATATTTTATTGACTGTACTATGATCTGTTTGTCTGCTAGAGGAGCTGAGGCCTGTGGTGGCCAACCTCACAGTCTCTGACGTGACATGGGACAGCTTCAATGTGTACTGGACTCCCGAGGACGGGGAGTTTGAGAGCTTTGTCATTGAGGTGACAAACTTAGAGGGAGGTCCAGAGAGTGAGAACCTCACCCTGTCGGCTGATGCCTTCAACCTGGGCATTTCTGGCCTGAGTCCTAACACTTTGTATAGGATTGGCCTGTACGGGCTCCACCAGGGCTCCTTCCAGGAGCCGGTGTATACTGAAGCCACTACAGGTACCTATGAATGGAGGTGTCCCCCAAGGTTCTGTTCTTATCCCTCTCTTTACTTCTTTTTCACTCTGCCTTTTGAGCAATTTCTCTCTATTCCAGTTGGGATCTGTGGTGAACAGCATACACACACATCTGCCTGTTTCCATTCACATGCAAGCATCCACAGCACTGCATGTAGCAAGCAAGATCACTGACGTAACCCTTCAATTTAGCCTTTTTTACCAATGACAATGTTTCATTCTAACAACACCATGCCATGTGTCATTCTTACCCTCCAGCCACTGTGTCAGTCTTTCACCACAGGGCAGGGTGCTGGGCATCACCCACACAAACCCTTACCTTATAACTGAAACAAGCAAGCTGCCCGCAAGTGACCAACCTCACCCTGTCTCGTCCCCTCCTCACATTCCTGAGTGCATGAAGCCCTCCCCCTGCCATTACATGCATTGTGGTGAGTTTTGATGTGCTGCAATGATTGCAAAAGAAAACCAAACAACACCTCCTCCCCCCCATCCAGTGTCCATTCGCCATCATTCCATCAACCGCCCCCCCTCATCCTCACAGACTGAGTAATTAACCTATAGCTTGTTTGCCTGTTGGAGTCATGCTTTAACTGAGTGGCCAGAACGGCTGAGTGACATTAGAGGCCTATGTATTGGTTTCAGTACGATAGAGACTGGAAATGTAGGCCTAATAGTATACAATGAACAATGGAGGCTGCTGAGGGGAGAACAGCTGGCTGGAAAGGAGCAAATGAAATGGCATCAAACACCTGGAAACTATGTGTTTGATGTATTTGATACTGCTCCAGTCATTACCATGAGCCTGTTTCTCCCCAATTAAGGTGCCACCAACCTCCTGTGACAATGAATACTATGTACTGTGTGTGTGTTGTAACAACATTAACTCCTCTTTTAGATATTATATTTGTGAAACATTGTTTATTCCTACTATAGTGCAACAAAACAGCAACTTATTGTCCTACTCAATGTAATGTGTGTGCATGATTTGAACTTGTTTGTGAATGTCTCTTGCACATAAGTGTTTTCCTTTCCCTTGTCAACAAACTCTTCCAAAGGCATGGAGTGTTTTTAACATCATCACCCATACATATTATTAACATCATAAGTGAATGGCTCTCCTGCTTGGGTTTGGCAATGTACTATCTCACCAACAACATGTCTACTGTCTTCTAGCCCAGGGTTCTCCAACTCCTGTCCTGCAGAGCTACTGAGTATCCATGCTTTTGTTCCAGCCCAGCACTAACTACAGGCTACAATTGTTTACTATTTGAAACAGGTGAGTTAGTGCTGGGCTGGAACAAAACCTTACATTACACACCCAGTAGCTCTCCAGCACCAGAGTTGGAGACCCCTGCCTTACGTCACATTTTGACACTAAATTCCACCGTACACTTCTGTCAAAAAGCATACTTGTCAAGTCTAGCAAATCAAGTCAAATCCTGTTGACTTTCTCTCTCCGGCACTTTGGCTATCTGTCACTTTCCCTGTTTGTGTCTATGTCAGTGTCTTACTCTGTCTTGTCTGAACAAACACTGAACAAAACATGCACATCTATTTTTAGAATAAGAGCTAGTCCTGACCTGGCTTAAATTGGAATAATGATGATATCACTTACACTTTATATGGCACAAATGCTATTATTATTCATGTGACACATTATGATGAGTACTGATGTGTTACACTGCAATATATTTGTACCTTTCTTTAGTCTTCACCACATCCCCAAAAGCTTGCCGTTGTATTGTCAGAATTCAAATGTGCATGTCATTCATTTTTCATTATATTCAAAGACTATCGAGAATGGCAGGTGTGAGGTGAGTGCCATGTGAAATTGCACTTATTATTCTCATTTATCTTTGATAAACAAAATCATCTACAATCTATTATCATCCCCTTAGATAGATAATTGAATATGTAGCAGCCAAACGAGTGATTTCATAGGCAATAGGCATATTGCTTTTAACATTTTAGCTTATTTAAAAATCCAATAACTGTTTCTTCCTTTAGTGAGCGAGCCAGTGGTTGGCAATCTGTATGTATCTAATTTAACGTCAGAGAGTTTCTCCATCTCCTGGAATGGCACTGAGGGCGAGTTTGACGGTTATGTCCTGGAGATTATTGATTCAGATTGGCTGAAGGAGCCAAAGGAATATAACATATCCCAGAATGCAATGTCTCATGACATCACAGGGCTAAGGCCCAGCACTGACTATATAGCCTACCTCACTGGGATTGTCAAGGGATCACGAACCCATGCCGTCAGTATTATTGCATCAACAGGTATTTCTATTTTGTTTGTTTTGTTTATTTCTAAAGCCAGAACGAGCGCATGATCACTTTGCTCCATATTGAAGTTTGCAATGCTTTTCTGATCATTTTTCTTGAGCACACATACTTATTATATCAAATACACATGACTACCCATTGACTTCATTATCATCTGGGTCACTTTAAGTTTTTGACACTGGATTAAATGGAAAACAGTTCATTGAGGGGACAAAAGGATAGTAACAGTGTGCCACCCTTAAAAAAATGAATGAATGCTGACTTTTCTCTCCTTTGTAGCTGCAGAGCCTGACTTGTCCAGGCTAGTTGTTTCTAACGTTACCTCAGACAGACTTTCACTGTCATGGAGGAGAGGGGAGAAGGCTTTTGATAACTTTATAGTAGAAGTCAGAGAGTCTGCTTTGCCCTCGCAGGCCATGGGCCGCACCCTGCCTGGAGCGGCTCGCGCCACAGTTATGACTGGCCTCAAAGGGAGTACAACCTACGACATCAAACTGTACGCTAGCTCCGCTGGACAGAATACACAGCCCCTATTCGCTGTAGTCACCACAGGTATTGCATCGCATGTATTTTTTCTCCATATGTTACATTATAACATATTATAATTCCGAATTCAACTCTTCTACTCTTAACTGGCTCATGAGTAGTCAAACCCCGACTATGAAAATAATCATAACTTTATAGTTTCAGCCATAGTACTAGACTGTCAAACAGATAACGTCTAAATTTTATATCACACTCCTCATCTCCCCTAATTCAAAACCGCTGTTCTCTTTTGTCCAGAGGCAGTCCCACAGTTGGGCTCAATAGCTGTGTCCGAATCTAGCCCCGATAACTTCACCCTGTCCTGGGGCACAGTGGCTGGTCACTTTGATGGCTTTGTCATCCGGGTCGGTGACCCTGAACAGCTGTTTGATACACTGGAGTTCACGCAATCTGGCGAGGTCCGTAACATTACAGTCACTGGCCTAGTGGACGCCACTGACTATGACATTGAACTGTACGGTATTTCTCATGGGCGCCGCACCCCTTCCGTTTTAGCCCATGCCGTCACAGGTACTATGTCATTTACTCAAATCTTACCACTTATGTTGAAACACTGACAGGGTGGAAATGTGTGTCCCAGTAGCCAAAGAATTACACATGAACTCTCCAGGGACCCACCCAGGTTTAAGCGGGACAAATTTGCAGGCTTTGAATAGTGTTCAAGTGAACATTACAAAGAGGCGTGATGGATACAGTATTCTTGGATGAGGATCTTTACTTTAGTGTTTCAACACCCCCTTTTATCTACATGACATGTCCACTGTTTTTAATTAAGAGTTTGTCACCCATTTATAAACATGATATCAATCTATTTAGGCTATGTGCATGACTAGATTCTCCTAATTGAATTGGGGCTCTACAAGTCAAAGGGCCAACTGCGCTGAAGACAACAATTACTTTTGCAATCATTGCACACATCAACTACCATATGTATTCTCACCACGTCTTACCCCTCCTCTACCCGACCCTAATCCCCCCCCCCCAAAAAAAACTCCTGCTCCCTCCAGCATCATTACCCAAAGTGGAAAACTTGACCATTTCTGAGATCACCCCATTCGGCTTCCGCGTGTCCTGGAGGGCGCATCATCCTCAACAACAGGAAGGGGCTCCCTCTACTGGTGGCTTCGGCCACTTTCACATAGTGGTGTCAGACTCAGGCTGGCTACTGGAACCTCAGGAGTTCATTGTCCCTGGCAACCAGAGCTTCTTGGACATCTGGGGCCTGATCACTGGCATAGGCTATGAGGTCAGGCTGACTGGGGTATCCAGTACTGGGCTGGTCTCCCGCCCACTGACCACAGTGGCTGTGACAGGTACCACCCACAGAGGCGTCATGGCTGTTGAAAATGAGGGGGCATGAGCCCCCTACCAATTTGATCAATTTGTAGATAAAAGGTATACAAGATATAGATGATTTTTCTCACAATTCATTGAAATACATTGAATTCGGTCATCAGTGCCCCCTCAAAAAATAAGGTGCATGATGCCTCTGGCCACACTACACACACTGTAGGCTGAAATTCTAAGATGCACACAAGTAACTTGGAGTTAGGATTCGGCCCTGTACAAAGAGGCTTCTCCATCACAGTGAGGTGTCACTTGGGACAGCTTGAGGGATTGGTCACTATTCAGTCGAAGTGAAAACACAGGTTTACTTTACTTACTCAAGGGGTGATTGATTCCCAACTTGTACTTTTACTGTATCACAACAAACTAGTAGGCCTTTCCACTGTAATCTTCTGAGAAAGGATCAAATATTAATGCCATCAATGCTTTACTTTGGTGGGGAAGCCTCAACACACAACCCTACTACCTCCTCCAACATCTCACTTACTTTTCCAGAGCAATCTGATTACTCTTAATATTTTCTTCATCCTCTTCATGTTTGAAGCATCATAGAGGTCTTGCCTGTGTTTTCAGTTTGAAGCTTAATTGTTACAGCGAAGAAGTGTGTGGTGCTCTGCTTTTTCCTCTCTCCAAAATATGAAAATATGTTTTCATATTTTAAACTGTGTTTTCCCCTCAGATTTCGCATAATGTGACACTGTGAACGTTACGGTGTAAAGGATGTCATTTTCAGTGGACACATATCACTGTCACTAAGAATTGTTTGAGGTAGGCTAAGCAAGCAATATCTAAGTTTCACCTGTAAATATTAGACTGATAAGGCGTTTAAAAAACAGTCTTTATTTCCAGTTGAAAATGTCTGAAGATGGTTATGGACCATTGATTGGATAGTAGGCCTAGCCTAGAAGTAGGAAAACACAGACAAATCAACATGGCATTTTCAGCATGAAATGTCAGTTGACCTAACCACTCGTTTTCTTATTTACCTTTGAATGCACTGAATGCAGGGCTGGCATTGAGGATGCATGCGGTGTGGATGGATTGTTTTGGCCAAATCCTTGGCTTGATGCAACAATCATGGAGAATAGTAATTGTGGATGTTGTCTTGCTAATTGACGTCAATAAATGTCTCCACAACCATAAACGTGTCTATTTCTCAATAAAATAACAAAGGAATGCAAAGCACCTTGACGATTTGAAAGCATGTCAGAGTGGTGGTAGCCAGTTCATGAGAATTTAACCAAAAACTAGGAGTCCTACTCTCTCACCTTTTCCATCTAGTCGCCGAAAGTTGCCGTCGTCAAATTTGTTTTCTAGTAATTGGGTGAATGTTTCTCGACAAATACGTCGAATTGAATTCTCTTTCCAACCAGAGGCTGAGCCAGAAGTGGAGCACATGTTTGTCTCGGACATCACTTCAGACAGTTTCCGCCTGGCCTGGACCGCAGATGACGACATGTTTGATAGATTTGTGATCAAAATTAAGGACTCCACAAAGTTTGCGCATCCGCAAGAAGTCAACGTCCTTGGTGACGAGCGAACCAAGATTTTAACGGGACTCACCGGCGGCACCGAGTACGAAATCGAGCTGTACGGTGTCACTTTGGAACAGCGCTCCCAACCAATTACCGGTGTTGCTCGAACAGGTATTTAAATAAAGGGCCTATTTTCTGACAATCTGAACTATCAGTAAATGCCAAAGCACAATGTGGTCTGCATCTCACATCTCTCGTCTGGTTTCTCTGGAAACAGGTGTCTTGATTACAAGATGCAATACTGATCTTTGTTTTGACTGGGTTTTGTAATAATACCTTTTGTTTTTACTGGTTTTCTTTTCCAAGGGATATATTGCCACTGATAATTAATTTATGTATTAATAGTTCTAGGCCTGTGAGCATCAAGGGACCAAACAAGTGGCTCCTGAGGGGTGCAGCGGTCTAAGGCACTGCATCTCAATGGGGCGGCAGGGTAGCCTAGTGGTTAGAGTGTTGGACTAGTAACCGAAAGGTTGCAAGTTCAAATCCCCGAGCTGACAAGGTACAAATCTGTCGTTCTGCCCCTGAACAGGCAGCTAACCCACTGTTCCTAGGCTGTCATTGAAATTAAGAATTTGTTCTTAACTGACTTGCCTAGTAAAATAAAGGTAAAAAATAATAATAAAAATGCTTGAGGTGTCACTACAGACACCCTGGTTCTAATCCAGGCTGTATCACAACTGGCTGGGATTGGGATTCCCATAGGGTGGCGCACAATTGGGCTAGCGTTGTCCGGGTTTGGCCGGTGTAGGCCGTCATTGTAAATAAGAATTTGTTCTTAACTGACTTGCCTAGTTAAATAAAGGTTACATTTAAAAAATTGGTTTTGCATGTCTCTTTTTCCCCATATGATATCCTTTTAAGGAATATGGAGACACATGTTTTTGCATTAGATTATGCTGCTTCTTATGCTTGGATTTAAATGCAGCTCAAAGTCCATGTGTTCTGATGCCCATTATAGACCAATTTTCATAGCCTATACATTTTACTGGCCACTAAACTGGTTAAATTGTGGTTATTAAACTGGTTACATTTTTTTGTAGCATGTTTGACAAAAGTTTAATGGTTTGGTTCATGCATTGAAATGTGCTCCCTAAAGAGCACACTTTTTTAGCATTTTGGGAAGTGTGATACTGATGCACCCCTGTTGATCTGTAGATTGCAGTGGGTTTCAATCTTACTCTGGCTGGGGTGATTGTGGTGGGCCTTTGTTGGTTTTCAGCAAATATGTTTTCTCACTGGAATTGCGTGTGTCTTTGTGTGCCTTTCTGATTTGTCAGTGTGTATATTGACACACCATAGGGCAATAGGCCTATTCCGTTGAATAAACTGACCTCAGTAAAAATCGATTCCTGATCAAAAATCAAACTCAAACAGATCAATCTAACTTTTCTCATTTTTTGCTTGCCCTTTTAACCCTGACCCCATCGCTGTGCCAGGCCTGGGCGCTCCAAGAGGCATCCGCTTCTCTGAAGTGACTGAGTCCTCGGCCATAGTACACTGGATCATGCCTCGTGCCAGAGTGGATAACTACCGCATCATCTATGTGCCTCTCCAAGGAGGTGAGTGAATAGCCTCATATCTTATAGTGGCAGTAAAGTCTACCCATTATAATAAGGATATTGGACTGCGTTTATAAGGAATTTCCTCTCCTCCAGTATTTTTCAAATTGGACAAAGCACTCTCTCTAGTGGAATATAGAGTAATCACATGGTTTCTTCACACAATAATTTACACTTGTGTAGAACTGTGAATATCTGCAGCTGCTACCAGGGAAGGAAAGGAAACCAATTCCTTAAAGTGGATTTAGCAGTACGATTTAACAGCACCATTCAACATTTATTTACTTCAGGATAGAAGAACGTAAAGTAGCATAAATGCAATATTTTCTCTCATCAACAGGCAGCCCAATGACAGTGCTAGCAGATGGGACTGAGACCCAGGCCATGTTGCCTAACATGTTGCCAGGAGTGACCTATCAGGTCACCATCTTTGCTGGGAAGGGCCTGGAGGAGAGTGACCCGGGGACAGAGAACATCACCACAGGTGTCCGACTACTCTTTAGCATACATTTACACATTTGACCTTTTACTAAATACATGAAATGATATAATACGTTTGCATTCAAGTCACAGTGCTATGAGGAGGATAGACAGAAGTCTCTGTGTCATGCATAGACATTATGAGCATTTCATAAATCATTAGCTTCATACATTCATACTCAACAGCACATATGGTCCTCCTCTACTCTGTCCACCCCAGTCAATTATTCCAGGAAAAAGTATGACATTATTGCATTGGGTTGTTTGCAGGTCATAATATTGTCAGTACAGGTGTTTGTTTTCTGAAGCGGTTGTGGCTACAGGCCTATGTGTGTAACAAAGATGTGTATTTTCCTCCTCCTTAGCTCTGGACAGGCCTCAAGCTCTTTCTGCTGTCAACGTCACTGACACGACCGCCCTGCTGCTATGGCAACCAGCTCAGGCCACTGTCGATGGCTACGTCATCACCTACAGCGCAGATTCAGGTTTGTGTGTGTTTCACAAGAGGCCCAAGGCACAGATTGCCAGGAGCTGACATGTATTTATGTACATGATGTATTTGTATCAATGGTATCCCTCATCACTAGCCAAAGAGACACAGCACAATAGGACTGTTGGTAGTGGTAACCGGGCGGTGATATTGTCTCTTTCCTCTGCTGTCTGCAGTGTCCCCAGTGATGGAGCACGTTTCTGGGAACACGGTGGAGTTTGAGATGGGCTCCCTGGTCCCTGCCACACACTACACAGTAGGGGTGTATGCCATGAGGGAGGCACAGAAGAGTGGCACCATCACCACTGAATTCACAACGGGTAGCTCTCCAATCAGATGCTTCATATAGGAGCATTGGGTCTGATTTTCAAACAACAATCAAACTGTGTAATATTTTATTGTTCATAAATTCAACGAAGTGCAGTATTGTATTGTTCATGAATTCAATATTAAGACATCTGTGATATCATTATTATTATTTATTTTTTTGTTTTTTTGTTGTTGAATTTTACCCATTTTTCTCCCCAATTTCGTGGTACGGGCACGGGAGAGACGAAGGTTGAAAGTCATGCGTCCTCCGATACACAACCCAACCAAGCCGCACTGCTTCTTAACACAGCGCGCATCCAACCCGGAAGCCAGCCGCACCAATGTGTCGGAGGAAACACAGTGCACCTGGCTACCTTGGTTAGCGTGCACTACGCCCGGCCCGCCACAGGAGTCACTGGTGCGCGATGAGTCAAGGATATCCCTACCGGCCAACCCCACGGACCTCGCCAGGTCGCGGCCGGTTGCGACAGAGCACGAACCCAGAGTCTCTGGTGGCACAGCTGGCGCTGCAGTACAGCGCCCTTAACCACTGCGCCACCCGGGAGGACCTGTGATATCATTATTTAACACGTTTAACATGTGATCCTTCCACTTTCCTGTTTGTGTCTGTAGATGTGGATTCTCCTCGTGACCTGGCGGCCACTAATGTCCAGACAGACGGTGCCACTCTCACCTGGAAGCCTCCGCGTGCCGCCATCACCGGATACATCCTCACCTTCACCTCACCCGACGGCACAGTCCGGGTACGGGTTTATGAGTCCGCACACTGGCCCCCACTATCGATCATCAATGGCTATTTTACAGCTACATTTTCCAAAGTGCTTTACATTATGAATAAAGATTGATTTGATTTGAATACAGGAAGTTGTCCTGAGCCCTACAGCCACATCGTACAGCATGAGTGAGTTGAGTGGCTCTTCAGAGTACAGCGTCAGGCTACAGGCCATCGCTGGAGCCCAGCGGAGCCGCCACGTCACCAATGTCTTCACCACCAGTAAGTAGACTGCTACACGCACCACCTCCTTCCCCTCACAGCTTTACAATGGGCAGATCTCAAGTGATGCTCTATTTCCTATGTAGTGCACTGTTCTTGATGTGTGTGTGTGTGTGTGTGTGTGTGTGTGTGTGTGTGTGTGTGTGTGTGTGTGTGTGTGTGTGTGTGTGTGTGTGTGTATAGTTGGAGGATTATACAGATACCCTAAGGACTGCTCGCAGGCTCTGCTGAATGGAGACACGATCTCTGGCACCTACAACATCTACCTGGGAGGGGACGAGAGCCAGCCCATCCAGGTCTACTGTGACATGACCACGGACGGAGGAGGATGGATGGTGAAGAACACACACACGCGCGTGCTCACACACGCACACGCGCACACACACAAAGTTTAAACTCCAGGTTTGATTGGATTGACCTTTACATGTTTGTGATAACACTGAAGGTTTGGCTTCAGGGCTTGTATATGACAGGTTCTGTCAACTCTCTTTACAGGTGTTACTGAGGCGCCAGAATGGAAATCTGGAGTTCTTCAGGAACTGGAAGAATTACACCGGTGGCTTTGGGGACATGAATGATGAATTCTGGTTTGGTGAGTCCACATCTCTCCACCCTTCCTTTATTTGTATTTTATTTTCTCCCTTCATTCAGTATTTGTGGCCAATGCGGAAGTCAAACCACAATCATGGGGTTGCATCACCATGCTCCAACCAATTGAGCCATAGGAAACAGGAATGGCACTGTGATGTCATTTCCTGTCGTTTCAGGTCTGGCCAACCTCCACAAGATGACGGCATCAGGCCAGTACGAGCTGCGTGTGGACCTGAGGGACAACGGGAAGTCGGTCTACGCTCAGTATGACAAGTTCACCATCACAGAGCCACGTAGCCGCTACAAGATATACTTAGGAAGATATAGCGGCACAGCAGGTAAGGACAATTATAATAATAGCTGTGTTTATTAGTGCTCCTGCATAGAAAATCTAGTCAGATCTAACTTGATTAAAATTCCATTGAAATATACCAATAAAAAACAAAAATTACAATAAAAGACACAATATAACTGTGATTGAACTATCCATATTTCTTCTCACCAGTCAATGTGTTTTTCTTGTTTCCTAGGTGACTCTATGACCTATCACCATGGTCGGCCCTTCTCCACGTACGACAATGACAACGACATTGCAGTAACCAACTGTGCACTGTCCTATAAGGGTGCCTTCTGGTACAAGAACTGCCATCGTGTCAACCTCATGGGAAAATATGGTGACAATAGTCACAGCAAGGTACAAAAAGTGTGGCCTACAATGTATTGACTTCCTTTCTGCTATCACAAAGTGTGTGTGTGTATGTGTGTGTTTGTACGTGTGCGTATATTATATTCTTGTCAGAGTATGAAACAAGATTATTACATGTATTATTTATTACACATGCACACATATTTTGAAATATAAAATGTATATAAAGTGTCAAATGTAAACATGTTAAAAAAAGTATACTTTTTTCCAGGGTATCAACTGGTTCCATTGGAAGGGACACGAGCATTCAATCCAGTTCGTCGAGATGAAGATTAGACCCGTCAACTTCAGAAACGTTGAAAGCCGACGGAAAAGATCATAGACTTAATACCTGTACATGGTTATATTGTGAAGATATGTGGTGGAGGGTTTGGAATGGTCAGAATAGGCACTTTTGTGTGTTTGATTTGTTTGATTGTTTGCGTTCATTGGAGAATGCTCAAGCCAAATATGGCTCCTTATATTATGTCCAAAGATATTTGAATATGCCAATTAAGAATAAGGCAGTTTGATTATGAAATGTGAAACAATGAATGGAGATTTCGGTTACACTTATTTTTATGGTGAGGGTAAAAAGAGTCCTACTGTAAGTTTCACTCTCGCTCTTATGTTCTATTCTCCCACACTGTTAAGCTCTCTTTCTGGCAGTCGATAAAAAAAACTGTATGAGCACCGTTAAGCTTTTCAACTAGGCACATGGAAATAATAACGTGTCTTTATGCCACATCCCTCAGTCTCCCCAGACGTTGAGGGACAGGGAAATAAAGCTATCGAGGTTAAAGGAAAATTCCACTCAAAAACGATATTTTTGTCCACTGTTGATACAGTCCTACAATGTTTTGCATGTCAGCAGATACGTTTTCAAGATACTGGACTTTCAAGAAGCAAAGTGTCACTTGCCACATCAGCATAATGATGTAAAACGCACCGTATGATGCCAAACGCATCATTATGATGATGTGACAAGTGACACTTTGCCTCTTGAAAGTCCAATGTCTTGGAACCTTGCCTGCTGACCTGCAAAACATTTTGGGACTGGATCAAAGGGGGATGAATGAAAAAAAATACAAAAAAATAGTTTCCTTGTACAGACCTGAGGGCAGGACTGACTAAACTGGGTATCGTTTGTTTCATATTGAGTGATTGATATTTCAAATATAATTTTATATTATTTAAACCTATTGGAATTCATTAACAGTATGTCCACAAATACAACAAAGCAGGAAAACTATTCTTGAGAAGATTATGGTAGTGATTTTAACCACTGACATCATTGAATACCGGTTTAAATTATGTCTGACATTTTTTTTCAACTGAATAAAAAAAAGATGTCTATATGAAACCCTCAATACAATAAAATATACTTTGTTAAAAGGTGTCAGCATTTTTCTTGCTGCCAATGTCAAACATACCTGTATCTTTACGTAAAAGTTTCCTTTCAACAGCAGATGGCAGTGTTGAGTGTTCATGCCTTAACCATGAGAAAAGTACTCATCAGTATGCATCACACAGATTGAGAGCATATTAACCTCACTAGGGTACGTGGGACACTAGCGTCCCACCTGGCCAACATCCAGTGAAATAGCAGAGCACCAAATTCAAAAACAGAAATACTCATTATAAAATAAGCCTAAAATAGCAAAAGTATTCAACAAACAATAATACACATCAACTTACTAGACTACTTCTGTAAAAGTGGCTCTTTAATGTGGTATTTTTGTAATCTAGGGTAAACAATAAAAAAGTAAGCTAAATTCAAAAGGATTAAATATGCTGTGGTATCATGTACCTACAGAGTGATAATATCAAATATTGATATTTTGGTAAGGGGGACATGTGAAAGCAGTGAAGAATGTAGAGCAGCAGATAGATAGCTAGGGGAGCCAGCCTGGTCTGGGATCATGTGGTTCTACAGGTCAAGTCAGAAGAATCACTCATGTATCCCTATCTCCTCATGTTAAAGGCTTAAAGGCCCATGACTTAATTTGAAAAACTACATAACGGCAGCCCGGTCACTTTCATGTTGACCCATACAGAATAGAAAAAATACATCTGACGCAGGCATCAATTTATGACAGTAATGTAGGTGAAGAAAAACATGGTGTGAAATAGTTGCAAAGACTATAAGGCTGTGTTTACTGAAAAGTCCCTGGTTGATATTGTGAGCATTCATCATATACCATGTACATGTAGCACACAAACTAACATCCAGCCCACAGGCAAGCATTCCCTTTCGGTAATGCCATGATTGGATGATAATATTACTAAACAGTAATACAGAACAATAATATTTCATAACTAGGCCTGGATGAAATCAGCTTTTTGATCAAGTTTATTTGTCTGCCTTTTTAATCCATTACATGAAATGTACTGTATTGCAGTGTTTTGATTGATGAGTTCAAATCCTACTTGAGGGGTTTAAGGAAATTCTTATTTAATCTGTCTGTATTCATAACATATGAACTTGAGTTGCAGGAGATTTCCACTGGGACATCTTATAGAGACTTTACCTGATTGCATGTACTGAATACATTATTGTCCATTTAATTTATAGGGCAATGCATAGTTACCTCCCACCCCATCGGCAAATACACATTAGAATAGAACAAAAATATTATTACGCAACATAATGAACAGTTAGACACATATATCATACATTGTCACACAATGATGAAATAGAACATCTCTATGGTCGCAGATAAATAGGGTCAACAAGTTCAGGTCAACAAGTTCAGTAGACCAAATACCGGCATGTTAGTTGACAAATTAATGGATATTTAATGGATAATGTACTGTATGTCAATAATTCTACAGTTGGATATGTTCCTTCATCACATCCTATTTTTGGTCCAGATTCTGGGTACTGGTGGATGCCATTCATTCCTCGGAAGGTCAGTTCTTTGCCAAGGACATTTCAATTCTCTCACACTAGACAAGTTCTAACAGCTTCCTTTGTATCTGTGGTGGAATCTGACTGAGAGCAGCTGGGTTCATGCCGACAAGTGTTGAGTATATAATAATAATAATTTGAAGAGTCGACTCTGGAATGCTGGCCTTCTAGGCAGAGTTGCAAAGAAAAATCCATATCTCAGACTGGCCAATAAGATAAAATGGGCAAAAGAACACAGACACTGGACAGATGAAGTCTGCCTAGAAGGCCAGCATCCCGGAGTCGCCTCTTCACTGTTGACATTGAGACTGGTACTTTACGGGTACTATTTAAAGAAGCTGCCAGTTGAAGAATTGTGAGGCATCTGTTTCTCAAACTAGACACTCTAATGTACTTGTCCTCTTGCTCAGTTGTGCACCGTGTCCTTCCACTCCTTTTTCTATTCTGGTTAGGGCCAGTTTGCGCTGTTCTGTGAAGGGAGTAGTAAACAGTGTTGTACAAGATCTTCAGTTTCTTGGCAATTCCTAGCTTGGAATGGCCTTCATTTCTCTGAACAAGCATAGACATGAGTTTCAGAAGAAAGTTCTTTGTTTCTGGCCATTTTGAGCCTGTAATCGAACCCACAAATGCTGATGCTCCAGATACTCAATTAGTCTAAAGAAAGCCAGTTTTATTGATTCTTTAAGCAGAACAACAATTTTCAGCTGTGCTAACATAATTGCAAAAGGGTCAATGATCAATTAGGCTTTGTGTGTACTGGAGTGATGGTGGCTGATAATGGGCCTCTGTACGCCTATGTTGATATTCCGTAAGAAATCAGCCGCTTCCAGCTACAATAGTAATTTACAACATTAACAATGTCTACACTGTATTTCTGATCAATTTTGATGTTATTTTAATGGACAAAAAAATTGCTTTTCTTTCAAAAACAAGGACATTTCTAAGCGACCCCAAGCTTTTGAACAGTAGTGCATATCAATATATATGTATATATATTTTCTTTTATTTTTTATTTCACCTTTATTTAACCAGGTAGGCTAGTTGAGAACAAGTTCTCATTTACAACTGCGACCTGGCCAAGATAAAGCAAAGCAGTGCAACATAAACAACAACACAGAGTTACACTTGGAATAAACAAACATACAGTCAATAATAAAATAGAAAAAGTCTATATACAGTGTGTGAAAATGAGGTAGGATAAGGGAGGTAAGGTAATAAATAGGCCGTAGTGGTGAAATAATTACAATATAGCAAGTAAACACTGGAGTGATAGATGTGCAGAAGATGAGTGTGCAAGTAGGATACTGTGGTGCAAAGGAGCAAAATAAATAACAGTATGGTGATGTTGGAGTTGGATGGGCTATTTACAGATGGGCTATGTGTGCAAGTAGGATACTGGGGTGCAAAGGAGCAAAATAAATAACAGTATGGTGATGATGGAGTTGGATGGGCTATTTACAGATGGGCTATGTGTGCAAGTAGGATACTGGGGTGCAAAGGAGCAAAATAAATAACAGTATGGTGATGATGGAGTTGGATGGGCTATTTACAAGTAAACACTGGAGTGATAGATGTACATAGCCCATCTGTAAATAGCCCATCCAACTCCATCATCACCATACTGTTATTTATTTTGCTCCTTTGCACCCCAGTATCCTACTTGCAAACATAGCCCATCTGTAAATAGCCCATCCAACTCCAACATCACCATACTGTTATTTATTTTGCTCCTTTGCACCACAGTATCCTACTTGCACACTCATCTTCTGCACATCTATGCAGTGATCTGTGAGCTGCTCTGACAGCTGGTGCTTAAAGTTAGTGAGGGAGATATGAGTCTCCAGCTTCAGTGATTTTTGCAGTTCGTTCCAGTCATTGGCAGCAGAGAGCTGGAAGGAAAGGCGGCCAATAGAGGAATAGGCTTTGGGGGTGTATATCTCCGAGATATAGGACAGACACTTCCGATACTTATTCCTTCTGATGTATATATTTTACTGTATTTTTAGCCATTTATGAATGTGTTACTATGGGCAATAGTAAATATTACAGGCCAAATTCAATATTTTATCAAATCATTTCTAAATATATTTTATATATATATATAAAATATATATATATACCTAAAGGGGTCCTACAATTCTAAACCAAATAGCTAAATAATCTATGGTAGGACCATCTTCAAACAATTCCATATGTTAGCTTAGTAACACCTTACATGTGGAATGATCTCCAATGCACTTTAAAATTGGAGGAATTTGAGCCTCTAGGGCATTTCAGATGGTTGTTAGGGGACCTTTTTACTGAAGAATGTGTCTGTTTTTTATCATTGTGTTTAGCTTTTCGTGTATTGTTGTGTATGATAAAGTGTATTTTAATGTGCATATGAATGTGAATGTGTAGTTTGATGTGTTTATTTTATGTTGATGTGTATTGTGGTGCTATGCAGGGCTCATCTGGAAAAGAGACCTTGGTCTCAGCATTGACTTCCTGTCAAAATAAAGGTCAAATACAATGGTCAAAGATAGTGTACTATATGGGGAATAAGGTGTCATTTCAGATCTGTCCAATATTCCCCGAAACAAAGTGTATGTGTGTGGCAACCTCCATAAGGTTATACTCAGGTCACTCTCAGAGTGAGGCCCCATAGAGGTAGACTCACTCTGAAAGTCACTTTGCTTACTCCCCAAGATGTTATATAACATAATATATACTTTGGGTGTTCAAAATGTTTCATGGAACCGTCATGGCATTGCTGTGCATTGTTCCAGTCAATGTTTGCTCAGCTTTATGTCATTATTAAATAGCTGCCAAAATGATAGACAAGCTGTTCCTAAGGATGTAATGTGGTGCTTTTTCAGAAAGCCCAGTTTCCGCATCTGGTATTTTGTTCTATTTTCCCATGTCATATGAGTCATTTAATAACGAATGTATTAGCATGTGTCTTAAATTTAATTATGAAAAAAATTCAATTTCCGTACTGCATAAAAACAAATTAGTGATGACATTCTCATTGGTGGTGAACTACTCTGTATGCAAATTCATCAACGCTATGTATTACCAGATATATATTCCCTTTATTAGTCCTATTTGACTTTCGTTATTTAGGCCTACCCTATTGAATCAAATGGGCAATGAAGAAATAGTTTCACATTTCCACATGGTATTAGTCCACATTGTGCAAAGGTTAGAGTACATCCGGAGGGAACCTGTTTACATTCACCATGCTATTTAGCCTCAGTGGTACCAATTGGATTGCTATTAATCCCGTTTTTCAAGGAAATCTTTTCCCAAGAGTTTGTTATAATGTCTGTGTTATATTTGAATTGGCTGTACTTTCACAGTGCAGAGTCCCTGACACTGTGGCCCGACATATCTAAACCATCTGACACAGGCTTGTCACTGTGCTTCCACGCTTTCCACACTACCGTAAGAGAATTGTCATAGAAAAAATACATCTCTGTAAATAACACAGGGGATGCTCCATTTCATGCTTCATCCCATCGTTTTTTGAACTGAATTGTTCATGTGAAGGCCCTAAAGGCTTAAAAAGGTGTGTTTGTATAGAACACGCATGCCCCTTCCAGAAAGAGCAAGACAGGCCAGGTTGAAACTGAAGCCAAAGCTCAATCTCCCAATCTTAATGGCTATATCCATTACATCTGAAATTATAAAGAATATGCAAAAAGATGACCGGGTTGGGCATACAGACTGAACAAGTCTGAGCCTGGGGATCCAGTTGCAAATGATTGTCTTCAAGGAACTCACTATTTGCCTTCTAAGAACTCACTTGTTCACTCACGTTTCTCTGCCAAGAATGATCAGCCCAATTATGTTATTGGATGGAGCCCATGTTCAACCCAAAGATCCTGGTCAAACCAGAAGCAGACAACAGATGAGGGGGAGGTGTATTTGAAGAGGTCTCTGGGAGCTGTATAGTCAAGGTTATTTGTGACGGTTCAAGTGTTTTACAACCCATTAGTGCAGTAATAACGCAGTCAATAGGCCGACATAGGTGAAAGATGATCCAGCTACATGCTAGGATATTACATTTTACATGAACAATATGTGATTATCAGTATCTTTCTAATCATAGAGGCTTTTCTATTCCCATACTTAAGAATCGATAACATGAGACAAATTGCCCGCAAGACACAAAGGGCTACGGGGAATATTTGGCAGGATTGTAATTGCGAATGTATGCCCCCGGATCACCTCTACTGACATCTTGTAGATTTACGATGGATGTATTTAACGAATGTGTGCTTGTAATTATGGGTAAGAAAATGAGAGTAGGCCTCGCCTGATCAGGGTGACTGAGAGTGTCAGTGTCACGGAATTCTTCCTGGGAAGGAGAGGCGGACCAAAACGCAGCGTGGTTATTTAGATACATCTTTAATAAAGATGAAAATAGAACAATATACAAAAACAAGAAACGTGAAAAACCGAAAACAGCCCTATCTGGTGTAACAAACACAAAGACAGGAACATTCACCCACAAAACCCAACACAAAACAGGCTACCTAAATATGGCTCCCAATCAGAGACAATGACTAACACCTGCCTCTGATTGAGAACCATATCAGGCTCAAACACAGAAACAGACAAACAAGACATCCAACATAGAATGCCCACTCAGATCACACCCTGACCAAACAAAACATAGAACATACAAAGCAAACTATGGTCAGGGTGTGACAGTCAGTGATCCCCCACGTACACACACACACCTATCAACAGCATGAATTATCCCCTCTAATGGTCATAGGGGCTGTCTTATGAGATAAAAGATGCTGCTCATTTAGTTAATTGCTCAGGATTTGATCAAATGTATGGAGTTTTGTTGCTATTGTTCCTTTAAGTGGAAAGGAGCAATTTGTGCCCAGGCACTATAGGGCCAGGTTTGTATTTGTATTTATATTTCTTAGGGATCCCCATTAGCCACTGTCGAGGCAGCAGCTACTCTTCCTGGGTTCCAAACACATTAAGGCACTTACATTACATATAAAACAAAAGATAAAACAGTACATCATATAACATTATTACACCACTACATATCTACATATCTACAATACAAAATGTATAATACCACCATACAGTACAACAATATTACAATGCACGTGTGTGTAGAGTGCGTGTGTTAGCGCTTGTGTGCTTATACGTGTGGCTATACCTGTGTATGTGTCTCTTCAAAGTCCCAGCTGTTCCATAAGGTGTATTTTACCTGTTTTATAAATCTGATTCTACTGCTTGCATCAGTTACCTGATGTGGAATAGAGTTCCATGTAGTCATGGCTCTATGTAGTCCTATGCGCCTCCCATAGTCTGTTCTGGGGATCGTGAAGAGACCTCTGTAGGCATGTCTTGTGGGGTATGCATGGGTGTCCGAGCTGAGTGCTAGTAGTTTAAACAGACAGCTAAGTACATTCAGCTTGTCAACACTTCTTACAAAAACAAGTACTGATGAAGTCCATCTCTCTTCCACTTTGAGCCATGAGAGATTGACATGCATATCATTAATGTTAGCTCTCAGTGTACTTTTCCTTCTTTGTGGCACCTGACCATATGACTGAACATGAGGCAGAGCAATGCTTTATTATGGACAGACTTCTCCCCATCTTAGCTACTATTGTATCAATATGTTATGACCATAACAATTTACAATCCAAGGTTACTCCAAGCAGTTTAGTCACCTCAACTTGCTCAATTTCCACATTATTCATTAAAAGATTTAGTTGAGGTTTAGGGTTTAGTGAATGATTTGTCCCAAATACAATGCTTTTGGTTTTTGAAATAACTTATTCCTTGCCACCCATTATGAAACTAACTGCAGTTCTTTGTTAAGAGTCATCCGCATACACACGGGCTTTACTCAAAGTCGTTAGTAAAGATTGAAAAAAGTAGTGGGCCTAGACAGCTGCCCAGGAGGATTCCTGATCCTACCAGGATTATGTTAGAGAGGCTTCCATTAAAGAACACCCTGTGTGTTCTGTTAGACAGGTAACTCTTTATTCACAGTATAGCAGGGGGTGTAAAGCCATAACACATACATTTTTCAAGCACCAGACTATGATCGATAATGTCAAAAGCCGCAATGAAGTCTAACAAAACAGCCCCCACAATCTTTTTATCATCAATTTCTCTCAGCCATTTATCAGTCATTTGTGTAAGTGCTGTGCACACTATAAGCGTGCTGAAAGTCTGTTGTCAATTAGTTTACTGTAAAATAGCATTGTATCTGGTCAAACACAATTTTTTCCAAAAGTTTACTAAGGTTAACTAAAGTTTACTAAAGTTAACAGGCTGATTGGTCGGCTATTTGAGCCAGTAAAGGGGGCTTTACTACTCTTGGGTAGCAAGGAAGGGTGGGACAGGAACATAATTAAATGGCTAATTAATCATTTTATTTTACGTTTTATTTAAGTCATGACGGTCATTGTTTCTAAGACAACATTTTAAACCATTTTCAAAATAAGAACCCATTTATGGTACTTTGGGTCATCATTTCTCTCTCTCACTCTTCCCCTCCCTCTTCCTCTCTAGTATGACTTTAGCTTTAGCTGTGACATAACAGACTCGGTCAGCCCCAAAGCTTCTGCAGCATGGGCTCTAGGAGAGAGAGGCAGGCAAAGAGGAATGAAAGCTCATTCAGAGCAGCAGGTTTATTTTAGGATCCTACTGGATAAAAGTAGATTAACATCACAATGAATCCCTGGGTACTCAGACGCAGGAGTCAGGTCCTCAGAGGCCCTGCTGGAGCACAATTTTAAAAAAAATCTCAATCTGTGTTATGACTGCTAAGTTTAGATCTGATCGAATGTCATACCGGTGATGTGTCCAATTTTGACGAGTGCCATGGGGGGACTGGGACATCAGGGCAGCATGCTTTAGTTAGGTGGAGAGTGTATTCAGTGAGTTAAACTGTGGTTATAGTTGTCTCCAGACCATATAGGGTTCACTACAATATGAAAGTTAATGTGCATTGAGAAAATGTTCATTATGTTTAACATGCAATATTTGTTAGAACACACTTCAGTAAGTGCTGTGTCTAGAGGTTTCTATTTACACTGTTGGTCCATTGCTGTGTGCCACATCAGGGGTTGAGGTGGTACAGAGACTGAACACGCTATTTTGTAAGGTTCATCTCAGTGCAAAGATGCCTTTAGGCGGTCAATTTACACATGGATATTGTTGTTTGAACACATACCGTTTACTGTTAAGTACCAACTGGCATTGAAGGAAAGATGTACAACACATAAGTTATCCTAGTCTTTGTCAATTCAGTTCATATTATCCTTAAGAGTCTGTTGAGGTACCAGTAAGTCAATCTAAGTAAGACAATAAAAAAACTCTCCTTCAAAAGAAGTCAGTTGAAGCTAGAGATACAGTATCTGGTTATTTGCATGAGCTGCATCTCAATTCACCGCATCCAAGCTACAGCGGTGTTTGACAGACCATGAGACATCCCGAAAATTGGTCTCACTCTATGGAAAGATGAGACTCTCATGAACACGATGGTGTTCTCTGTTTTGCTCTACGACCCCCACAAGCCCCACGGGACTTGTCTGAAGTCGGCAATGCTGATGTGCCAACTTCAAATCAAATCAAATCAAATGTTATTTGTCACATACACATGGTTAGCAGATGTTAATGCGAGTGTAGCGAAATACTTGTGCTTCTAGTTCCGACAATGCAGTAATAACCAACGAGTAATCTAACCTAACAATTCACAACAACTACCAAGTGTAAAGGGATGAAGAATATGTACATAAAGATATATGAATGAGTGATGGTACAGAACGGCATAGGCAAGATGCAGTAGATGGTATCGAGTACAGTATATACATATGAGATGAGTAATGTAGTGTATGTAAACATTTTGCACACAATGTATATAGACTCCCCTTTTTTTCTACTGTGTTATTGACTTGTTAATTGTTTACTCCAGGTGTAACTCTGTGTTGTCTGTTCACACTGCTATGCTTTATCTTGGCCAGGTCGCAGTTGCAAATGAGAACTTGTTCTCAACTAGCCTACCTGGTTAAATAAAGGTGAAATAAAAAATAAAATAAAATCAAATAAAAAATAAGTGGCATTGTTTAAAGTGGCTAGTGATACATGTATTACATAAAGATGGCAAGATTACATTTACATTTAAGTCATTTAGCAGACGCTCTTATCCAGAGCGACTTACAAATTGGTGCTTTCACCTTATGACATCCAGTGGAACAGCCACTTTACAATAGTGCATCTAAGTCTTTTAAGGGGGGTGAGAAGGATTACTTTATCCTATCCTAGGTATTCCTTAAAGAGGTGGGGTTTCAGGTGTCTCCGGAAGGTGGTGATTGACTCCGCTGTCCTGGCGTCGTGAGGGAGTTTGTTCCACCATTGGGGGGCCAGAGCAGCGAACAGTTTTGACTGGGCTGAGCGGGAACTGTACTTCCTCAGTGGTAGGGTGGATGAACGCAGTGCCCTTGTTTGGGTGTAGGGCCTGATCAGAGCCTGGAGGTACTGAGGTGCCGTTCCCCTCACAGCTCCGTAGGCAAGCACCATGGTCTTGTAAAATCAAGATGCAGTAGATGGTGTAGAGTACAGTATATACATATTAGAAGAGTAATGTAGGGTATGTAAACATGGCATTGGCATTGTTTTACATCAATTTTTCCAATATTTTGTTGAGTCAGTATGTTGACAGCAGCCACTCAATGTTAATGGTTGCTGTTTAACAGTTTGATGGCCTTGAGAAAGAAGCTGTTTTTCAGTCTCTTGGTCCCTGCTTTGATGCATCTGAACTGACCTCGCCTTCTGGATGATAGCGGAGTGAACAGGCAGTGGCTCGGGTGGTTGTTGTCCTTGATGATCTTTATGGCCTTCTTGTGACATTAGGTGGTGTAGGTGCCCTGGAGGGCAGGTAGTTTGCCCCCGGTGATGCGTTGTGCAGACCTCACTACCCTCTGGAGAACCTTACGGTTGTGGGCGGAGCAGTTGCCGTACCAGGCGGTGATACAGCCCGACAGGATGCTCTCGCTTGTTCATCTGTAGAAGTTTGTGAGTGCTTTTGGTGACAAGCCAAATTTCTTCAGCCTCCTGAGGTTGAAGAGGCGCTGCTGCGCCTTCTTCACCACGCTGTCTGTGTGGGTGGACCAATTCAGTTTGTCCATGATGTGTACGCCCAGGAACTTAAAACTTACTACCCTCTCCACTACTGTCCAGTCGATGTGGATAGGGGGTGCTCCCTCTGCTGTTTCCTGAAGTCCACGATCATCTCCTTTGTTTTGTTGACGTTGAGTGTGATGTTATTTTCCTGACACCACACTCCGAGGGCCCTCACTTCCTCCCTGTAGGCCGTCTCGTCGTTGTTGGTAATCAAGCCAACCACTGTAGTGTCGTCTGCAAACTTGATGATTGAGTTGGAGGCGTGCATGGCCACGCAGTCGTGGGTGAACAGGGAGTACAGGAGAGGGCTCAGAACGCACCCTTGTGGGGCACCAGTGTTGAGGATTAGCGGGGTGGAGATGTTGTTACCTACCCTCACCACCTGGGGGCGGCCGTCAGGAAGTCCAGTACCCAGTTGCACAGGGCCGGGTCGAGACCAGGGCGATGAGTCTGATGATGAGTTTGGAGGGTACTATGGTGTTAAATGCTGAGCTGTAGTTGAACAACAGCATTCTCACATAGGTATTCCTCTTGTCCAGATGGGTTAGGGCAGTGTGTAGTGTGGTTGCGATTGCACCGTCTGTGGAGCTATTGGGGCGGTAAGCAAATTGGAGTGGGTCTAGGGTGTCAGGTAGGGTGGAGGTGATATGGTCCTTGACTCGTTTCTCAAAGCACTTCATGGTGACGGAAGTGAGTGCTACGGGGCGGTAGTCTTTTAGCTCAGCTACCTTAGCTTTCTTGGGAACAGGAACAATGCTGGCCCTCTTGAAACATGTGGGAACAGCAGACTAGGATAAGGATTGATTGAATATGTCCGTAAACACACCAGCCAGCTGGTCTACGCATGCTCTGAGGACGTGGCTGGGGATGCCGTCTGGGCCTGCAGCCTTGCGAGGGTTAATACGTTTAAATGTTTTATTCACGTCGGCTGCAGTGAAGGAGAGTCCGCAGGTTTTGGTAGCAGACCGTGTCAGTGGCACTGTATTGTCTTCAAAGCAAGCAAAGAAGTTGTTTAGTCTGTCTGGGAGCAAGACATCCTTGTAACGTTCGTCGTCCTCGTCTGAGGAGTATGAAGGATCGGAGGACCAATGCGCAGCGTGGTATGTGTTCATGATGAATTTATTAAACACAGAACACTGAAACAAAAATAACAAAGAGAATGACACGAAACAAAACAAAACTGTCTGGTGACATACACAAAGACAGGAAACAATCACCCACGAAACACAGGTGGGAAAAGGCTACCTAAGTATGATTCTCAATCAGAGACAACTAACGACACCTGCCTCTGATTGAGAACCATACCATACCAGGCCAAACGCAAAACACAACATAGAAAAACGAACATAGATAACCCACCCCAACTCACGCCCTGACCAACCTAAAACAAAGACATAACAAAATAACTAAGGTCAGAACGTGACAATCCTGGTCCGCGACGGGGCTGGTTTTCTTTTTGTAATCCGTGATTGACTGTAGACCCTGCCACATACCTCTTGTGTCTGAGCCGTTGAATTGTGACTCTACTTTATCTCTATACTGACGCTTAGCTTGTTTGGTTGCATTGCGGAGGGAATAGCTACACTGTTTGTATTCTGTCATGTTTCCGGCCACGTAGCCCTGGTTAAAAGCAGTGGTTCGCGCTTTCAGTTTCGCTCGAATGCTGCCATCAATCCACGGTTTCTGGTTTGGGAAGGTTTTAATAGTTGCTGTGGGTACGACATCGCCGATGCACTTGCTAATAAACTTTCTCACCGAATCAGCGTATTCATCAATGATGTTGTTTGACGCAATGCGGAACATATCCCAATCCACGTGATCCAAGCAATCTTGAAGCGTGCAACCAGATTGGTCGGACCAGCGTTGAACAGACATGAGCGCGGGAGCTTCCTGTTTTAGTCTCTGTCTATAGGCTGGGAGCAACAACATGGAGTCGTGGTCAGCTTTTCCGAAAGGAGGGCGGGGAAGGGCCTTATATGCATCGCGGAAGTTAGAATAACAATGATCCAGGGTTTTACCAGCCCTGGTAGCACAATCGATATGCTGATAGAATTTAGGGAGTCTTGTTTTCAGATTGGTCTTGTTAAAATCCCCAGCTACAATGAATGCAGTCTCAGGATATGTGGTTTCCAGTTGACATAGAGTAAAATAAAGTTCGTTCAGAGCCATCAATGTGTCTGCTTGGGGGGGAATATATGCGGCTGTGATTATAATCAAAGAGAATTCTCTTGGTAGATAATGCGACCGACATTTAATTGTGAGGAATTCTAAGTCAGGTGAACAGACGTTCCTGTATGTTGTTATGATCACACCACATCTCGTTAATCATAAGGCATACCCCCCCACCCCTCTTCTTACCAGAAAGATGCTTGTTTCTGTCGTCGCGATGTGTGAAGAAACCAGCTGGCTGTACCGACTCCGGTAGCGTGTCTCGAGTGAGCCATGTTTCCGTGAAGCAAAGAACGTTACAGTCTCTTATGTCTCTCTGGAATGCTACCCTTGCTCGGATTTCATCAACCTTGTTGTCAAGAGACTGGACATTGGCGTGTAGTATGGTCGGGAATGGTGCGCGATGTGCCCGTCTCCCCGGAGCCTGACCAGAAGACCGCTTCATCTGCCCATTTTACCACTTCGTTGTTTTGGTTCGCCGGCTGGGACCCGATCCATTGTCTTGGGTGGTGGGCAAAACACAGGATCCGCTTCGGGAAAGTCGTATTCCTGGTCGTAATGATGGTGAGTTGACTTGTAGGGGAGTGTAGAGGTGCGGAACCCCTTTCAAATCAAATAGTATTTATCACATCCCCCGAATACTGATGGAGAAAACAGATTTACAGTGGTAGTTTAATATAAAACTGTCAGTTTAAAAATAATCTTGGAGAGCCAACCTGTTTTGGGTGGTGGAAACTAGTATTCTTCCTTAATCCCAATTTAACCCATGCCTGCACTCACTTCGTGCAACCAGCTGGGGACTAAAATCCCAAAACCTTCACGCCATGCAATCATCAAATTGTACTTGGTTCAATTTCAATTCGGTCATAAATGGGTAGCATGATGATTTGTTTGTGTCTGGGGGTACATAAAGATCTATGTCCGTAAGATATCACTCATAGACATTCCAGATCCTTTATGAATTAGGATAATTGCATATAGGCCTATCTGCGGCTATGGAGCCCTGGCCTGTTCACCCGACGTACTGCCTGTCCCGGACCTGTTGTTTTCAGCTCTCTGGGGACGGCGGGAGCTGTTGGAGATGCTCTGGATGGTCGGCTATGGAAAGCCAACTGACATTTGCTCCTGAGGTGCTGACCTGTTGCACTCTTGAGAACCACTGTGATTATTATTAGACCCTGCTGGTCATCTATGAACATTTGAACATCTTGGCCATGTTCTGTTATAATCACCACCCGGTACAGCCAGAAGAGGACTGGTCACCCCTCATAGCCTGGTTCCTCTCAAGGTTTCTTCCTAAGTTCTGGCCTTTCTAGAGTTTTTCCAAGCCACCATGCTTCTACAACTGCATTGCTTGCTGTTTGGGGTTTTAGGCTGGGTTTCTGTACAGCACTTTGAGATATCAGCTGACGTAAGAAGGGCTTTATAAATAAATACGATTTGATTTGATTTGATTCACCAAACCGCAAACAACCAATAAAATCCTTCGTGGCCCTTAAAACAGGCGTTTTCTGCAGGCGTTACAAAACCAAAGCACAGCAGCAAAGCATCTGTCCTGTTCACAATGCACACATTGATCTCGGGTCAGCCCTGCTGTGAAATGCATGCATTGGCCCATTAACAAACGTAATTTATGGGGACACACCCACACTTTATACAGTACTACAATTGACTCTTACTAATCAGAGCTGATGCCATCTCTGTCATTTCCACAGTGCCTACTGCCTATTGAATTACCAGAGACCAGAGAGATCCCCGCTATACTGTACCATCAGTCACTCGCAATTAGATATTCAGGCTCACACGTGGGGCGTAATCTTTCACTTTAAGTGAATAAAAAATGCAAATTCGGGGTCTCTTGAGATCGAGACTATCATCTGTAGACAGCATTACATTACAGCATCACAGAGGATTACATGTTTTATCCCCTCGAAAGCATGACGTTATTCCCCTATATCGATTTCTAGTTCAAACGTGGCATCAATTATCCCCACAGCTCGTGTCTCATTATTTTGTTTCGGTATCACCTGCAAACCACTCTCTTTTCAGGCTTTGCATTGAAACAATGTGTTCAAGAGGTAATTGAAATGTCGTCAGAAGGCTTTGATTTCACAGAAATCCAAAGACGGTGGATAGATGTTTCAAAGATGTTTCTTTGTCTTGATATCCATCCATGATTACACAAGAGGCTACTGCCCCGACCAAGAATGATCAACCGTCAAAGCTCAGTCAACTCTAATAACCTTAGGTTGTTGCCATATGAAATGGTTGGCATTCTAGACAAGGTGTGTGTTATCATGGCACCAGCCAGACAGACACTACGTAATCTAATCTATTGCTCCAAGGCAAGCCACCATGTCAGCGAATTACATGCTTAATGGTTAACTCTAAACGAGCATTTACAACATTCATTCTATTACAGGGCAGACTGTCGATCTAGCATAATGCACCCAACAGTATGTGACTTGGCTCGAAAGTCATCTTAATTCCCCTTTAATGATTGTTGATTATGACAGGTGACATTACAGAGTTGGCTGCTGGCTATCTGTGTGTCAGGGTATGAGCAATGTGATGTCGAGCATAGGTTGAGCTGAGGTCAACTATTTTCTTTTCTAGTCCTCACAGTATAAGTAGGGCCAGGTGTTTTCCCTGTCCATGTGACCTGACCAGAAAAAATGTTTGAGTTGGAGGAAACTCCTGACCCTACTTATGAGCCTTATAGCAAAAGCATTAAGCCGTCTACCGGCCTTTAACTAGCTAAGCACGGGCTTGACTTAACAGCTTCAGTGTCCCACTTTAGCTCAGGTGGTGAAATAAGATTAATCATGGCAGCGGCTTAAAGCCTGACTCCTCAAATAAAAGCCTTGAGAGACTGTGTGGGTGTCTCAATAGCGTCTAGTGGCTTCCTTGATCCTTGTCTCCTTTCCTTAATTTGGTGCACTATTGTGATTGGACTGGACAAGTGAAGTCCAATTCCCAGCAGAGTTCAAATACATGCGTATTTAAATATTTGTATTTTAAATCAGGGGTTGGAACTGGTTCAGGAACAGATCCGAAAACCAATAAAGAAGGACATTTTCTGGGGAACAGAATCAGAACCCGTGAATGAATGTGATCTATACTGTTCCAAAACAGAACCATTATTTTAAAAGAATGGGAACCGGTTAATAACGTTATTTTACGTTCCATGCATTTTTTTACAGTCCCACAAAAAACACAACAAAGCACCTACGCAAAACCCTCACTTTGTCACTCAGGAACTTATTCCAGTGTCTGCCTGCCAGCTGGAAATCTTTGCCAGTGTGTGTGCATGTGTAGTCCACCTGCCCCTCCTCTACGAAGCATAGGCTACTGTACCCTACTGACATTACAAGCGTCATTCAGAAATTAGGGAGAGATATTTTTAATTAGAATGGAACTCTCGGAAGTTCAAAGATATTCAAAGTTCCTTTATAGAAGCCGCTCCTCTGTAGGTATAATTCTGTGGGCACTAATTCAGATAATGCATGTCATAACAAGATGCCCAGCACTTCAAGCCAAGCCTCTTCCTCCACCCTCTCTTGCTTTCTCCACGGCTGCAACATTTCAGTCGCATCACGTGCCCTACATTTCTCTGTCCAATACATGTAAACAACTATAGCTTGCCTTATACTCCATATTCAAATAATGTAGCCGAATCATATACTTCTACTTCAAGTATTAGAAAATATTTTCAAATAATTTCCTATAAATACTATTTGAAACTATTTTCAAATACATGTTTTCAAAATCATTTCAAATACCCCTATGAACAAACAGAAGCGGGTTCAAAAGTATAATGAGTATTTAAATATTTGTATTTGAAAATACACTGTCTGTATTAGAGTATTTTCAAGAAATACATGCCAATACTTTCCAAGTGTATTTCCAAATACGTTTCCAATATTCAGCTACTACTACAACTACTTATCCAAATAGTTATCTAAATACATATACATTTTAGTCATTTAGCAGATACACTTATGCAGAGCAACATACAGTTAGTTAATTCATCTTAAGATAGCTAGGTGGGACAACCACATACTGTATCACAGTCATAATAAGTATATTTTTCCAAAGTCAGAGCTAGTAACAGGAGAGGGGGGTTGTGAGGATGGGGGGGGGGCTGTGTGGTTATTTAAGATACTCTTTGAAGAGGTAAGATTTCAGATGTTTTTGGAATATGGGCAAGGACTCTGCTGTCCTAGCTTCAGGGGGAAGCTGGTTCCACCATTTGGTTGCCAGGACAGAGAAGAGCTTGGACTGGGCTGAGCTGGAGTTGCACTCTCATAGGGGTAGGAGGGCCAAGAGACCATAGGTGTCAGAACAGAGTGCTCGGGTTGGGTTGTAGGGTTTGAGCATAGCCTGAAGGTAAGGAGGGGCAGTTCCTCTTGCTGCTCCATAGGCAAGTACCATGGTCTTTCAGTAGATGTAAGCTCCGAATGGAAGCCAGTGGAGAGTGCGGAGGAGCGGGGTGACATGGGAGAACTTGGGAAGGTTGAACACCAGGCGGGCTGCAGCGTTCTGGATAAGTTGCAGGGATTTGATGGCACAAGCAGGGAGCCCAGCCAACAGCGAGTTGCAGTAGTCCAGATGGGAGAAGACAAGTGCCTGGATTAGGCCCTTCGGAGCTTCCTGTGTGAGGTAGGGTTGTACTCTACGGATGTTGTAGAGCATGAACCTGCAAGAGCGAGTCACTGCTTTGATGTTGGCAGAGAATGACAGGGTGTTAGGAATCTGGGAGGGGGACACCGTGGAGTTGTTAACCGTGATGGAGAGGTCTTGAAGAGGCAGGCCTTCCCCAGGAGGAAGAGCAGCTCTGTCTTGTTGAGGTTGAGATTGAGTTAGTGGGCCGACATCCAAGCTGAGATATCTGCCAGGCAAATACTTACTTTAAAGTGTTTTTGAATGTAATTGAAATACAATAAATAGTATTTGAACCCAGGTCTGATTCCTAGTAAGTTTCCACCATATTGCACTTCCCTGTCCTGGGCTCTTAGACCAACATGAATAAAATAAATGAGATGAGGAGAGGAGGCCACTTTAGAGTATTAAGATGCACCCCGAGTGTGACTGTGAGTGTCTGCACCTTGGTGGCTGTCTATATCTGAGCATGGTGACAAGGAGGGGAGGCAAGGGGATTAGCTGCCTCCTTCGACTGGCAGTGATATAACAGTCTCTAATAATCCATTTCCTAGAAGAAGAAGATAGAAAAAAGAAGGTTAGAGGCTTATAATCACTCTGACTGACAGGAGAGTAGATCATTAAGCCTGCCAGTGATATATGGAGTGATTTAATTATTTGTTTAAGAAAAGCTGTCTGTCAGGACGATTGGGTTCATGTTCATTCTGCTGACCTAGGCTACACGTATCTGACTTATCTACTCCAATGCACACAGTTTCATTGATCTGACCAAAGACCGCAATGCATGAGTGAACTGTGAGCGACAGACAGAGCAAAGCATTAGAGAAAGATGTTGACATCGTCCTGCCTCGGTCCGCACTCCAAGCTGACTTCAATGGGATTAAGTATGAAATCTATGTCAGTTGGCATGTTAGGGTTTCAGTAGCTACTTTCTAGGCTAACGAGGAGAGGGACTTTGTTCCGTAATGACTTCCAAAAGATCTGATTCTGAGAGTTTGCAATCCCACAGATATGTATGGCAAATATTAACAGAGTATTGTGTAATGCCAAAAGCCCCATACATCATCCTTCTATCAGGGCTTTTGAAGACAAGCAGTAGTCTGAATCCTTTACTTATCCTTAACCCCCTAACATAATGCTATTTCGTTTGTTTGACTATACTCAATGTATAGCCTGCTTTTGTGTCTCTATTCTTTTTAAGAGAACTTTAAATTAACCTTTAAAGTTGGCAGTCAAAAACATAATTTTCCTGTGTTTTATATTTACACACTATGAGGTTGGAATAATACTGTGACATTGTAAAATTATGATAATGCCCTTTTAGTGTAAGAGCTGTTTAAAAAGACCACCTGAAATTTCAGCCTGTTTGGGTGGGATGGCGTTTTGGCCTGCCTGGTGACATCACTAGGCAGTAAATTAGTTAATGGACCAATAAGAAAGGAGTTCCAAACCTCGCTGCCAATAACAGCTAGTTATCAGTTTTCCCCTCTCCACTCTGATCACTCCCAGACAGTTCTAGCGAAACTCTTGAGAAATTGCTCTTTGCTAAGAAGCTATTTTCTTCTTTAAAAAAAAAATTCAATTTTTTTAATTGAAAGCAATCACTGTAAGGTACTTAATTGTTAACCAGAAATGATTTGATATTGAGATAAAAACGGCTGAATTGGACCTTTAACGTAACTCTTTCTCTATGTTACTTAAACCTTCTACATGTATTCTAGTACTTTCAATATAGGTCACCAGACATGGTGCAATCAATATGGTGAAACGACTGGACACTTCCTCTAGTTTTAAGAGATAATGACACCCTGAGACTCAATATAAAGTTATTTTCAAATATGTGCAGGTATGGTAGGTTATGACAGGTTATGACAGGTTATGACAGGTTATGACAGGTTATAAGTTCAACAAGTTGCCATTCTTAACTGGATGTACATCAGCAGTTTTCCATTTTCATGGATGAATTGCACCAATGTATCTTTTGCAACATGCCCTAACTAACCTCAGAGATGAGATCCAGTTCATATTTCATCAATATACGTGTGGCAATAGATACTGGCAGCCCTCTAGCCCTAAGGAGGAACTGCCAGAAAAGTTCAAATTTACAAAACATACCAAATATTTTCAAGAAAGTACAGTAAAGTCTACATTATATGGCAAAATGTATTCACACACAATTGAGCCACAGTTACCACATGCATGTACTGTATGTTCAGAAATGGGGATTAGGGGAAGCTTAACGTAAGCATTTTTAATTGAAGAAAATTGTTTTACCCTAAATGATAAAGTGCATATAGTACATAATGGGGGTCCCCTAAGATACTCACTGAGCTATTTAAATCCAATAATTGTATCTTCAGGCGTTCAAGCACTTGAATAGTTTATTTCCAAAACAATATGTTTCACATTTGTGTTTTTTCATCAGAAATCATTGCTTATTGGGTACCTTTGTGTGTGTGTACAATATTACTGTCCTCAAATGTTTAATTCATGGATTTTAGATGTGAATGCAATATATCCACTGTTTAGCTGGAATGGAATGTTTGTATCATGTATATTTGACTGTGATATGTGGTTGTCTTACCTAGCTATCTTAAGATGAATGCACTTAATGTCGCTTTGGATAAGAGCATATGCTAAATTACTAAAATGTCAAATGTAAATGGTTTATATACAGATGTCATATTACTGTATTTCTTTCTTCTTTTAATTTAATATTGATGTCACAAATGTATCATTTGTACAGTTCTTTATTAAAAATGTAGTTATTTGTTACATCCATATTCAAGATGGCGCTGACAGAGATGGTCGCCTCGCTTCACATTCTTAGGAAACTATGCAGTATTTTGTTTTTTTGTGTATTATTTCTTACATTGTTACCCCAGGAAATATTAAGTCTTACTACATACAGCCGGGAAGAACTATTGGATACAGTTGAAGTCGGAAGTTTACATACACTTAGGTTTGAGTCATTAAAACTCGTTTTTCAACCACTCCACAAATTTCTTGTTAACAAACTAGAGTTTTGGCAAGTTGGAAAGGACATCTACTTTATAATTCACTGTATCACAACATAATTTGAGTCAATTGGAGGTGTACCTGTGGACCTGTGGATGTATTTCAAGGCCTACCTTCAAACGCAGTGCCTTTTTGCTTGACATCATGGGATAATCAAAAGAAATCAGCCAAGACCTCAGAAAAACAATTGTAGACCTCCACAAGTCTGGTTCATCCTTGGGAGCAATTTCCAAACGCCTAAAGGTACCACGTTCATCTGTACAAACAATAGTACACAAGCATAAACACCATGGGACCACGCAGCCGTCATATCGCTCAGGAAGGAGACGCTTTCTGTCTCCTAGAGATGAACGTACTTTGGTGCGAAAACTGCAAATCAATCCCAGAACAACAGCAAAGGACCTTGTGAAGATGCTGGAGGAAACAGGTACAAAAGTATCTATATCCACAGTAAAATTAGTCCTATATCGACATAAACTGAAAGGCCGCTCAGCAAGGAAGAAGCCATTGCTCCAAAACCGTCATAAAAAATCCAGACTACGGTTTGCAAATGCACATGAGGACAAAGATCGTTATTTTTGGAGAAATGTCCTCTGGTCTGATGAAACAAAAATAGAACTGTTTGGCCATAATGAACATTGTTACGTTTGGAGGAAAAAGGAGGAGGCTTGCAAGCCGAAGAACACCATCCCAACCGTGAAGCACGGAGGTGGCAGCATCATGTTGTGGGGGTGCTTTGCTGCAGGAGGGACTGGTGCCCTTCACAAAACAGATGGCATCATGAGGGAGGAAAATGATGTGGATATATTGAAGCAGCATCTCAAGACATCAGTCAGGAAGTTAAAGCTTGGTCGCAAATGGACAATGACCTCAAGGATACTTCCAAAGTTGTGGCAAAATGACTTAAGGACAACAAAGTCAAGTTATTGGAGTGGCCATCACAAAGCCCTGACCTCAATCCCATAGAAAATTTGTGGGCAGAACTGAAAAAGCGTATGTGCAAGCAAGGAGGACTACAAACCTGACTCAGTTACACCAGCACTTATTGTGGGAAGCTTGTGGAAGGCTACCCGAAATGTTTGACCCAAGTTAAACAATTTAAAGGCAATGCTACAAAATACTAATTGAGTATATGTAAACTTCTGACCCACTGGGATTGTGATGAAAGAAATAAAAGCTGAAATAAATAATATTCTCTACTATTATTCTGACATTTCACATTCTTAAAATAAAGTGGTGATCCTAACTGACCTAAGACAATACTTTTTTACTAGGATTAAATGTCAGGAATTGTGAAAAACAGAGTTTAAATGTATTTGGCTAAGGTGTATGTAAACTTCCGACTTCAACTCTATAAGAGCAACATCAACTTACCAACATTACGACCAGGAATACGACTTTCCCGAAGCAGATCCTCTCTTTGGACCAGCACCCAGAACAATGGATCTAATCCCAGCAGCTGACTGAAAACAACGGCGATGCAGAAGGGGCAGACAGAGCGGTCTTCTGGTCAGGCTTTGTAAACGGGCAAATAGGCAGAAACTTAAACAGGACGTACCAGTGACGAGAACCATTCAACGCTGGACTGACCAAGCCACGCTCCAAGTTTGTTTTGATCACACGGACTAGAATATGTTCCAGTCAGCCTAAGCGAACGACATTGATCTATACACTGACTTAGTGAGTGTATTTATAAATAAGTGCATTGGAGATGTCGTAACCACTGTGACTATTAAAACCTACCCTAACCAGAAACCATGGATGGATGGTGGCATTCGCGAAAAACTGAAAGCGTGATCCTCCGCATTTCACCATGGAAAGAGGATACCACGGATACCGACGTCACGCTTCCAGATAAACTAAACACCTTCTTTGCTCGTGGCTCGCTAACAAAGTCTGCGGCCCCCCTCTCTCCTTCTGAGTGGCTGACATGAGTAAAACATTTAAACATGTTAACCCTCGCAAGGCTGCTGGCCCAGACGGCATCCCTAGCCGCATCCTCAGGGCATGCACAGACCAGCTGGCTGGTGTGTGTACGGACATATTTAATTGCTCCCTATCCCAGTCTGTTGTCCCCAGATGCTTACCATTGTTCCTGTACTCAAGAAGGCAAAGATAACTGTACTAAATGTCTACCACCCCATAGCACTCACTTCTGTCATCATGAAGTGCTTTGAGAGGCTAGTCAAGGATCATATCACCGCCACCTTATCGGTCACCCTAGACCCACTTCAGTTTGAATACCGCCCCAAAAGGTCCACAGATGACGCAATCGCAATCGCACTGCACACTGCCCTATCCCATCTGGAAAAAAATAATACCTATGTAAGAATGCTGTTACAGTTCAGCATTAAACACCATAGTACCCTCCATGCTCATCATCATCAGCCCTCTTCTGTAGTCCCTGTTCACCCACGACTGCGTGGCCATGCATGCCTCCAACTCAATCATCAAGTTTGCAGGACACAACAGTAGTGGGCTTGATCACCAACAACGACGAGACAGCCTACAGGGAGGAGGTGAGGGCACTCGGAGTGTGGTGTCAGGAAAACAACCTCTCACTCAATGTCAACAAAACAAAGGAGATGATCGTGGACTTCAGGAAACAGCAGAGGGAGCACCCCCTATCCACATCGAAGGGTCAGCAGTGGAGAAGGTGTAAGGTTTTAAGTTCCTGGGCGTACACATCACAGACAAACTGAAATGGTACACTTCAACTATAATTTGCAAATAAATTCATTAAAAATCCTACAATGTGATTTTCTGGATTTGTTTTCCTTATTTTGTCTGTCATAGTTGAAGTGTACCTATGATGAAAATTACAGGCCTCTCTTATCTATTTAAGTGGGAGAACTTGCACAATTGGTGGCTGACTAAATACTTTTTTGCCCCACTGTATCTATATGTATATATTCTCATTCACCCCTTTAGATTTGTATGTATTAGGTAGTTGTTGGGAATTGTTAGTTATTACTGCACTGCACTGTTGGAACTAGAAGCACAAGCATTTTGCTACACTCACATTAACATCTGCTAACCATGTGTATGTGACCAATACAATTTGATTTGACTGTGTAAAACCTAGTAGTAGTTATTTCTCTGAGAGTGAGGTGGATATATAGCATTATTTGTCTCTGAAATGAAACCACAAATTTAAACAAATGCAGGTCTGTCATTGAACAACCCCATGCCATGATTAGATAAGGGAAAAAACACACAAAATATCTTACATCAATAAAAGCTAATTTACCAACATTTCTGAAAATGAATATATAGAATTTTGGAATTAAACTTTTCACTTACTCTCAAACCTTCCTTGTTTTATTTTTGTAATTTAACAGGCTAGCCAGTTAAGAACAAATTCTTATTTACAATGACAGCCTACCAGGGAACAGTAGGTTTAACTGCCTTGTTCATGGGCAGAATGACAGATTTTTTTTTTTTACCATGTCAGCTCGGGGATTCAATCCAGCAAGCTTTCGGTTACTGGTCCAACACTCTAACCACTAGGCTACCAGCCGCTCAGTCATAGCATATGATTAGCATATGAATGAGTATGATAACAAATGCAGACTCTTTCCATGATGAGTATGCTCAGGTGCATGCTTTAGTTTTCACAAAATACTATTTCAAATCAGGGCTGGCATTAGATGGATATCACAGGATAGAAGAGCATGCTGTTGAGACGTTTATCTGACAGAACTTAAAATGGAAATCCAAACACTGAGATTAAAACACCCTTGTTGAATTGGACTGGAATGGGCCTACAACAGTTTTTCTCCCCTACTATGTGAGTGTGTGCATGCACGTGTACTTCCTTCTCTCAAAGCATGTACCACATCCGCCAACAGTACATACCAACCACAGTCAGAACACATAAATACGCATCCCATCTCATTACAACTAAGTACCTCAAAACATTTCACATGGGCCCTCATCTCCTCTCTTTTTAACATGTACGTCATAATACAAATCATTAAATGCGGCTGACCTCTGCTGGCCTCATTTATAAGCTTAACCGTTGTAAATCTCTGTCCTGAAAATGTCTCTGCAGATTAAGCACATTAATCAGAGATGTGGGAGCAGAGGAGACCATTAATGTCATCATCTGTGATCTAACGGCAGGAGAATCCACCTAAAGCAGCGTTATTACCCAGGGCCCAGCTGGGCGAGAGTGTTGCTTCGTTGCAATGTCATTTTCTGCACTACATTTATGACTGTATATAGGCTACTGTATGAGACTCTTATTCAGGTGTTTCAATGTGAACTGTAAGATTCTCTGGCAGATCTCGACTGCAAGACCGGGGTTGGAGACCCCCACCCTCAGCTCTAACCAGCCTTCATACACCTAGTGCAGATCAAACTAATGGTGGAACAAACATTATGAACCATGGGTTAGAGTTGTTCATACAGGAAAATGTGTTTAGAACACCAATTTGAATTCAAGATGGGAAACTACCTTGAACTTGTTAAGGCCTTTAGCTAACGGACAATCCCCCTTTGCCGTTTCATTCGGTTTAACTTCGATACCATAATAGCTTTGTGCATAGAGGTATCTTGGAGTTAGGAGTATAACTAACATTGATAAGATTCCTTAATCAAAATACAAATGATTTAAAATATTTCAGTATTATGAATTGAGTTTATGATTTACTACTTAAACAAGCTGTGACTAAATGCAGCCATAATCTAGTTTACATCTGTCATGTTATAAGATAAGCACTACATTTGACTATGGAAACATTTGCTCTATATATTTATTCGTATGTGTGAAAAAGATGCAGTCTGCTGAGGTGTGGCTTGTACTCAGCTCCAGTACAAGTCCAGAGGTTAAGGTCATGTGATCTGTGGTTTTACATTTTCCGTTCCCCATGCTGACGCAAACAGTAAACAGTGGTTGTCAGAGGATACGCTTGATCAACCTCATCTATATCCTACATCTCGTAGCTACATCTGCATTCTGGCACTTTAGTTGAGAGGAAGTTCTAGAAGGTGATCGAATTCTAACAAAAGACATTTTCGCATGTTTTAAAACTGAACATTTTGGAATTTCCCATCCTGGTGGTTCTAAATGCAGACTAAGGACACTGTACTGGTGGGCAGGAGGGTGGTTAGTGTTTGCAATTCAAGGAACTGCAATGGGAAGAATCCAGTCTATATTTACTTTTGGTCTGCATTGCTGAAATGATATCCCTCTCTCACACTCCCGCTCTCTGCAGATGATCACTCAAGTTTTCTGGGATGGCCATAACCTCCAGTGATCTATGTGCCTTTTGAGCTGGAGCAATGTTACATAACCTAGGACAAAGACTCATTGCTCCTAGCCTGCTGGTACATCACTGGATGTCTTTGTAACACTTAAAACCTGTTAAAAGACTGTGATAAACCTGTTACACACAATGGTGGATAGCAGCCAATACCTACTGGGTTGCTGCTTAAGATTTCGCTGTGGATGGAACCAGTACTTGGTCAAGGCATTAAATAAGTTAATTAACCACAGCTTGGTTAAGGAACACTGTGCTTACTGTGGTACTGGGCATGACAAAGTAAAATGCTAAAATCAAGTGAAATCTGATCAAAAGACCCATTTCATTTAATACATTAACATCCTGTATCTGCAAGTAGAAATTAACTGGTGAAATGTAGGACGTAAAAGTCCATTCTAGAATTAAGTGATGAGTGGTAAAATAGCTAAAACTACATACGCCTCTATAAATTCAGTCACAATGTGAATGTTCTCAGAGGGAACAAAGCGTTCAGACGCTCTCGGTTTTCTTATTACTGGTGACATCAATGCTGTGCCATCATGCCATACCCGGAATTTGCATAACCTAAAAAAAAGACACCCAACTGTACACAGAGTTCTGCAACTGAAAAGGAGCCTTCAGTAGTTTTTCTTTGAAGTCATCTAGTTGTACTTTTCAGCTGGTATGGATCCATAGATGTCACAATATTGTGGTAAAATGAGCAATTTACTTCAAAAATAGTTTCTTAAACACTTTTATTTCATTTTAACAAAGCCTAATACAGGTTTGAAGCAAAACTGGGGAACACTGTTAAATCTCAATCTCAACATTTCTGTCACAGTCACCATGTCAACTGAAGTCATATAGTCATTGAGGTTTAAAAGAAAATAAACCTCAAAACGGTGCAGTTTTTTTTCAAAGAACACAGAGATGACACTTTGGACAAAAGTGACAAACAAGACCAGGGCCACCTGAGATCAAACTACAATTATACAACAAACTTGAAAAGGTATTGTATAGTACAATGGGTATTTATCCCAGAGGTGACATAGTAGCTTGAATCCAAACTTGCTTTGTTTTAACTGGTTCTGTAGTTATTGGCCTTGAGTGAACCAATGTGAGTAAAGCAAAAGAAAAACAGTTAACGACAATTAATCTTATAAAGAGTAGTAGGCCATGAGAAACTGTAATCCATGGTTCAGTTCTATAAACACCCATTAAAAAGCTAACAATCAATGAAAGTGATGGGGCCATGTGAGCATGTTACATTTTTTTTTAAAGGCCAAATAACCTGAAATCAATTCAAATCAGCTCAATATTTGGTTTGATGTTACTTAAAAGGTAATTTGGCCATTACATTTTTTTGTTATGGCCAATAGACTACTTTCAGGGAGAGGAACCGTCTAAGATTAAGTTGTAAAATAGTGAACTACTCCTTTAAAATGTGTAAAAAGGAAAATTCTACATTTTGAAATAGCTATTGACTCTTGACCAATCAGAATGACGAACATCCACATTGCAGAGCTTAACAGTGGACATGCTGCTTTCCACTAGATGTTGGAACATTGCTGCGGGGAGTTGCTTCCATTCAGCCACAAGAACATTTGTGAGGTCGGAAACTGATGGGCGTTCCAATTCAACCCAAAGGTGTTCAATGGGGTTGAGTTCAGGGCTCTATGCAGGCCAGTCAAGTTCATCCACACCAATCTCAACTAACCATTTCTGTAGGGACCTCGATTTGTGCACGGGGGTACTGTCATGCTGAAACAGGAAAGGGCCTTCCCCAAACTTTTGCCACAAAGTTGGAAACACAGAATTGTCTAGAATGTCTTTGTATGCTGTAGCGTTACAATTTGCATTCATTGGAACTGTGGGGCCTAGTCCGAAGCATGAAAAACAGCCCCAGACCATTATTCCTCCTCCACCAAACTTTACAGTTGGTACTATGCATTGGGGCAGGTAGCGTTCTCCTGGCATCCACCAATACCAGATTAGCCAGTCGGACTGCAAGATGGTGAAGTGTGATTCATCACTCAAAAAAACGCATTTCCATTGCTCCAATATCCAATGGCGGTGAGCTTTACACCACTCCAGCCGACGCTTGGCATTGCGCATGGTGATCTTAGGCTTGTGTGTGGCAGCTCGGCCAAGGAAACCCATTTCATGAAGCACTTACAGTTGATTGGGGCAGCTCTAGCAGGGAAGAAATTTGACTAACTGACTTGTTGGAAAGGTGGCATGCTGACGGTGCCACGATGAAAGTCACTGAGCTCTTCAGTAAGGCCATTCTACTGCCCATGTTTGTCTATGGAGATTGCATGGCTGTGTTCTCCATTTAAATTTTATTGACTGGGCTTGGATGGTAAGTCTTTAGCTGATAGTCTAAAGTTGAATATAATATTATTTAAATGAAATAAAATCTATTTATCGACATAAATGTTACTATGTTTATCATTCTGGGGACATAATGGAGTTGAAAAGAAATGTATCAAGATTATTTTTGTCATGTTAGGTCATACAATATCTATCACTGTGAATTTCCATTGATACATGTTTACAGTGTAGTAGAGATTAAAATCCTAATTTACAGTCATGGAAATATAAATTTTTGAATAAAGGGGTGAGAAAACTAAAACTGCAGCAGTGACACTGTTTACTAGAGGGTTGCAGCAAAATGTTGGTACTTCCTCCAAGTAACAGAACCACTATGTATTGGCAGACAAAGTTGTACGATAATAAGCAATCATTATTCTAAATGAGTTGATCCACCCCTTTAAACACTCAAAAGATTTTCTGATACAGAAAAAATACTATAGGGACAAAGCATACGGGAAGATCAAATGTCTCCCAATTTATACTTTTAATAACAATTTCCGTCATTTAAAAACACAGATTTGCTTTGATCTCATTGTGAAGGGGAAAGGTTATATAACAAAATAAATCTATACTGTTGTTTCCATGGATGGTTGAAAAGTTGAGTACAACATGCACCATTATGACTGCAGTAATCAACAAATATTCCCATTATTCCATGCTAAGAGTGCACATACTTAAGAGTCATAGGCTACCTCTCAAATGGCACCCTAGTCCCTGTATCCTATAAGGAATAGGCTGCCCCTTTGGATGCTATGGGATGCTACCATTGTTTGTTTTTCGACTAAGATCTAGAACATGTGGCTCTGTTAGAAATATTTGTGACTGAAGCAGCTGTCAAATACTCAAAAGGCTCTCAGCCTGAGAAGAATATCAGTTTGAAGCAAAAAAAGTACTAATAAAACACTAATTTTATCAGTTGCTGATAAAAATTTGTAATAAAGTATGTTACTATTATTTACTTTCTTAAAAAATATGAAGCAGTTTTTATCTTGGCATTTTGACACAAAATATCCTCTTGGATATTTACATGGGAAAAATACACTTTTTCAAGCAATAAAAACAAGCTTATATTATGGGTTTGCAACAGAATAAAAACAACTTTGCAGAAATAAGGGAGACAGAATTGCATAGCATATTAGGATAAAACCGAAAAGGAACTGAGCTTTTTTGGTATGGTAGGTTTTCATCGCTTTGTACTGACATTCTCCTCTGTATATATACATACTTATTTCCATTTTAAGTCCGCTCATATTTTCACTCATCCACAGTAGAGAACAGTTGAGTCTCTGCACTGGTTAGCAAGGGAAAAGTCCGGAATTCTTGCCACCTTGTCATCTCCTTTGCTCCTTTGATTCAACAAGTCCGTAGGAGTCTTTTTCAATAAAACAATTATACTTTGTCAAAAGTGCCATTTTGCTACATTTATCAGTTGATCCACGGTCTGTCACTGAACACTTAAACACACAGGTGTGTTAGACATCCCCAACACCTTTCAGATACTGTGAGTTTTGGTCACAAGGATGCACACACTAACTCTCAAACACTCTCAGACACATACACACAGTAAAAACAAATGGGGAAAAGAGGAGGAACAGTAGAAAAACAAAAATGATGCATTCGAGTTTTATCTGCATTTTGACATTCCAGCTGGTAAAGCTTTGAAAAGAACAAGCACCATTAGGAAAAGGCCTCCAATGTCCTCCACTTAGGGAGAGAGTTCAGCAGTTTCGCCTTGACTCTGTGCTCCCACAATAAGCACGAGAGTAACAAGACTACATTCAGGCTCTCGCCACTGCTCACAGTCGCTGAAATGTTTTCAGGCTTCGTTTTGCGGTTGTCTTTAGTCCTTTCCTCTCTTGTGGATAAAAAGTATGTATGTTAGTAGGCAAGACACATCCTAGCTTTTAAAATCCTTAAGGACAAAGTCTGAGTAGACGTATCTGTCCGACTGACGGTAAGGGTCCTCACCGCCTCTGCTGTGCATAGACGGGGTGCGCTAGTGTCACATTCAGAGAGTCATTGTGCTGGACCAGTGACGTGTGCTGGTAGTGGAGGACCAGTTCTTTGAGTGAGCTGTACAGGTTGTAAGGCTCAGCGAAGCCAAACCCTGAGGGCGTCTTGTTGATGACACAGTGCTTCACTTCACCTTCCACCCTGGAGAGGAGAGAGAGAAATGTCAAGTCTTGTCCTGTTAGGTCAGGGTTGTACATTTTTGTTACAGCCCAGCACTACGGCACACCTGACTCTACAACTCGACAAACCACCAAGCCCTTGGTCAAGTGAGGTTCTACCCTACACTAAACTAGTCCATGGTTGAGCTGCAATGTCTACACTGAATGCTACACCAGTCTACAGTGTCTGATGCGTGTTTGCAGTGCGAACGTTGATGTATTACTGAACAGTGTAGAAGCAGATAGCTGGAATACAGGTTGAGGTAAACAGAAACTGTGTAAAGCAGCACAGTTCCAACCTTCAAGGGAACACATAACACCTGTACCTAAACGGTCTGTGAACTGTGTTTGCAGTACTTCTTAGGTAAATTATGTCAGTAACCAAAGCAGGTAATGTCAGTTCTGGATGAGGTAGTAGAATGAGTACAAGGTCTTTATACGTACACAACACTGCAGGCGTAGCACCCTGCCTTGCTGCTGTCTCGAACCAGGAATGTTCCGTCCCTCTTCCCCCGGAGGAGGGCCTCAGCCTGCAGCCGGTTGATGTTGCCCAGCTTCCAGGAGCGCTCGTCGTGGTGAGGAAGGTCCTCATCGTCATCCACCATAGAGTATTGACTGGAGAACACAGATGGACGGAGAGAGGGAGTTCGATAATTAAAGTTTGATATTGAATGTTTCTACCGCATTTAACAATGGTGCAATGTGATTCCCCTTTGTCAACTTCAGACACCAGGAACATAAAAAGGATGTAAGGCCAGTCTAGAATACTCACTCTTCTGTGTTCTCATTTCTGATGTCTAGCCACTCGTTGAGCTTCTTCTGCCTGACTCCCTTCTGGGTCAACCACCTGGAACACAAGAACCATGACAACACCGATTAGAGACAGGAAGTAGGGAGACCTTTACAAGATGTTCCCTCACCAGAACAAAGTTATTTGAATTTGAGACTAGGAGGTGGATAGAGATTATACTTACGTGAGGTACTGATCCCTGGTTTTGCGGAGCTGGATGAGGTCGGGTTTGATGCTGTTCATCCGTTTGTCGATCTCTCTGTAGTCAGCAGCCTGCTTCTTTAAGTCCTCCTCCAGACGCCGCTTGCTGTCCACGATCTCACTGATACGAGACTTTAGCTTCTCATAGTTGCCCACGATCCTGAGAAAAACAATAATGTACATAGTTAAGAAACATGAAGAAATTGATCAGTTAAGAAAACGTTACCTTCCAAATTCAACCTTTTTATCATTTTTAGGGGGGGTTTAGATCCAAGTCCTTACCTCTGGATCTCCTTGTCATTGCCTTCCCTCCTGAACTTCTCAATGTACTCCTTGCTGTACCGCTCTTGCGTTTGGCACTGCTCCTCGAATATCTTGATGGTTTCATTGAAGGCTTCGATCGCTGTCCTTTTCATTTGGATTTCCTGGGACGTCCTGGTGTACTCCTCGTAGAGTCGGTCATACTCTCGATTCTTCTCCTGGTACTGCTGATGGTACTCATGGAGCTTCTTCCCCACAGCATCAATATTGTCCTCCTTCACCACCTGATCCTGAGGAGGAAAGGAGAAGAAATGGATTGAATCTTCAGATTTATGATGAACTTGCAAAGACCTTTTAGCTAAGATGTATTGTATGAAAAGTCCTAGACAAATAAAGTTGATGATTATGCTGATGGTTACCTGCTGGTGTTTGGAGACGGGAAACTGCAGCTTCACGTCTAGCTTGGGATTGTACTGGGCCAGGGACTCATTACGGTAGTGGTTGATGAGCTCCACCACTGAGTTGAAGGTCAGGGGGTCAGAGAAGCCATATTTCCCATCCCGGTGGAATATCTTTATCAGCTTATTGTTACCCCCTTTTCTGAAGTTGGAAAACAATAGAAAACCAATTAAAAACTAAAATATCAACAAACACTTGTTATCAAGAATGGTGAGAAGTCTTTAAGAGGAAGGGAATGGGGAAGGGTAGTCTTACCTCAACGTGAGCGTGTAGTCACCGTGCATCTTGGTGGAGGCGTCACGGACCAAGAACGTACCGTCGGCCGTGTCCCTCAGCTTCTCATTGACCTCCTCGCGGGAGATGTCTCCCCAGTACCACTCGGCGTCCTGCAGCGCCATGTTGTTGTTCATACCGTTGTTAGTGACAGCAGGGGGAGTGGGTTTTGGTGGCTTGGGAGGTAGGGCTGTAGTGGACAAAAGGGGAGAGGTGGCTGCTTAGTACATGAAATAGTGATACAGTCAAAACCTTAGTGCATTAAAAACGATCATAGAGTTATCAGGAGGGATGTCAGAAAATCCTGGCGTAGTCAAAGAAAAAAAATATAGATATGTTTTATTGTCACATACACCGAATAGGTGTATGTGGTGCTTTATAGGGTCAGCCATAGTAGTATGGCGCCCCTGGAGCAAATTAGGGTTAAGTGCCTTGCTCAAAGGCACATTGACAGATTTTTCATCTTGTCTGCTCGGGTATTCAAATCCAGCGACCTTTCGGTTACTGGCCCAATGCGCGAACCACTAGGCTACCTGCCGCCCATTAGACTATAATGCTTAGCCAGCGTATTCCTGGGGGGAGCTGGAAGTGGGTGTTGAAATATCTATTACTCTATAGCTGCGAGATGCAATATTATTCCATTTGCTTTGCAGGTAATTAAATTGGCCCACAAATCTGTAGGGATACACATTCAACTGGACACATCTTTGCCTCGTGAGCAGGAGACGTGAATCCAATCACACGTCCCCCCATCATCCTTGAGTGAGAGTGTCAGGGAGAATGGATTTCATTCTGGAAAAAGAAGCCCCTTCCCATCACTATCTCCAGTCTTCGTGTTTGTACCATAAATCACAACGACTGGAAATCAACCCCATCTGTTGACCCGATTATACCATGCACAGATTATCTCTGCCTTTCTGCAGAACGGCCACAAAAAATACAAAATAAATTACACTGCACAATTTCAGACCTAAATGGAGCACATCTGTGCTCCAGCAGCTGAAATACAAACAGTGCTAAACCATTGGAGTACCATCCTGTAAGTCCTATAACTACATATCTACCAATATAACGGTCTGTAGAGACAAAAAAAATAAACAGATCCATTGACAAAAAAAATCCTTGCGTGGCATTGAGCACATCCAGTCCCTTCTCTTCTAATGGCTTCTTCTCAGCATCAACATTCTCCCTAATGCAGATTGCCATTCTGATTCCATGCTGCAAAGCTCTGGTGTCCATTGTCTCTGATGCTGGCCCCTGCATAGCACCCCTTCAAAAATCATTCCGTGGAGATGGGCTCATCAAAAAGCCCTAATTTCTGCACTGGATTGGCTAATCACAAGTGGCATTAACCTGCGAGGGCCGGCTGCCTGGCTCAGGTTCCCTATAGCTGCCTCTCTCTCTCGGAGGTAGGAGTTGGCAGGGGCAGAGCTGAAATGGTAGCAGGCTATTTTTAACCCACTAGTACTGCTGCACTCCCTTTGTTTCCTCTCTAGCAGCCTGCCTACTGACCTGGACATCGCAGGCTTTTGTATAGCAGGAGAGACACCGAGTCATGTGTATAATACACATGTTTATAACATGAGCCATATCCATGAGATGGAATATTTTATGTAACAGTACATATAGTACAAATAACAGCAACACCCAACTGGTGGCAGGAGTGCCTAAAGCCACTGATCCCAAAAAGAGGAGCTCAGAGATAAAGCTCGGAGATGACCAGAGGGTATTGAAATGAAAGCAGCAGGTTTTGGGTTGACAGCCAAGGTGACAATTCACATCACACTGCCTTGTGAACTGCTGCTGCTAGCCCCTAGCCTCAGACTAATCTCCTGGTCATACTGAAACCAGTGTCTCAGCATGCAAAGAGACAGACTTATCATGCAACATCCAACGTGACTGAGCGAGTCAGTTCGCCTACCTGGAAGGTCCATCTCTAAGTAAAATAAAGGTTCGGAATCGGCATCAAACTCAGATCTCAGACACAAGTCCTCCAAATCATCCATGTTTCAGAGATCGCCTTGTTGCACATTTGAATGATAATAGAATATCGTAATACGCCCGGAAAGGTGCCCCGTTCTCTTGTACAAGCGTCTTGAAACCCATTTTAAAAAGCCATCATAAAGGGCAGCTTGCCTGCTTCCTTGCTCAGTAACGCGTTACATCACTTACCACAGCCAATCACACAGGGGGACTGTCACCGACCACTCCTGCATTTTTCATTTCCTGAGAGCGATGTCGTCATTTTGAAAGCACACTTGCCTTTTTTCTGTTTTGTTGCCGATGCTATCCCTCAATGTGCACAGCCCATGCAGTGCAGATCCCAGTACCTATATAGACTAGAACACGCGCAGGCTAAAATACCCCTATAACAACCTCCGTACACAGCATCCTTTCCAAAGATCTGACTATAGCTGCTGCCAAACCAAACCGTGCAACATCTTCTCTTAGCTGTAGCACAATGTGAGAGAGAAAAACCTGCAGCCTCTCTCTTTCTCTTCCTTGCTTGTTCTGATTCTCAGCCCTCCCCTCTGCCCCTCTCTTGCTGGTTGCTCGCCCCACCTCCCTGCACGCTGTGCACCGGTTTAGTCCTGCCCACTGTTGGCACTGAGACAAAGCCAGCTTGGCTGCTGCATCACGTAGGCACAGTGGTGTAAAGTACTTAAGTAGTACTTTAAAGTATTTTTACTTAAGTCGTTTTTGGGGGAATCTGTACATTACTATTTATATTGGACAACTTTTACGCCACTACATTCCTAAAGAAAATCATTTACTTTTTACTCCATACATTTGTACATTTTGAATGCTTAGCAGGACAGAAAAATGTAACATCCCTGGTCATCCCTACTGCCTCTGATCTGCCTCTGATCTGGCGGACTCACTAAACACTTTCACTCAAGTAGTATTTTACTGGGTTACTTTCAGTTGAGTCATTTTCTATTAGCCACCTTTACTTTTACTCAAGTATGACAATTGGGTAAATTTTCCACCACTGCATAGGCAGGCCAGGCAGAGGAGCTACACTACACATCCTAAAGCCTGTGCACCGGTCACAGCCTCCCTCCTACTATCACCTGCATTCTGGAGGCTCCAAAATACACCAGTAATCCTCTAGGAGTGACACTCAGCAAATTCAGGACTTCTCTGCGCGGCTGAGGGACACTAAAATAGCGCCAGTTCTGGGTACTGGTTTAAAACTAGGGGCCAGGAGTGGAACGCTGTCATTGTCAACCCAGGACCAGCTTATGGGGACGAAAAGGATGAGGGAACGGCGTCTTTCCAAAGGTAGCTTGGTAATGATGAAATAGGCCACATTGACTGAAAGTCAATATACCTGAAAAAAGCTTATCTGCATGATGAGGAGGACAGCTGAGCTTGGCTTTATCTTTGTAAGGACACAATCTCATTTCAATGATAGCTAGCTACGCACTGAATGAAAGTCATACACATGATTTTATACATATTAAAAACATTTCTTAAGATAGCCTACATTATATACAGATATAATACATTACTCAACTTAACTTGTGCTACATATGCATAAGCTTCTTTATCTTGAGCTCGGTCGTAAACCAAATTCCATTTGGGGCCACTAAAATTGCCTCTCTGAAACAGTTTGGTCTAAATGGACATTTCTGGAATGTAGTCCCTAGATAAATCAGCATGCCTTTCTGACCACACAGACAGACAGCAAGGTGATATATGGGTTCTGTAAGAACCAACAGCTTCTAAAAGACCAGCAGGGGAGAGGGAGAGAGAGAGAGAGAGAGAGAGAGAGAGAGAGAGAGAGAGAGAGAGAGAGAGAGAAACACACGGAGAGAGAGAAACACACTGAGAGACACACAGAGAGAGAGAGAGAAACACACAGAG